>NC_068355.1:31971492-32003992 GCF_020536995.1 Dreissena polymorpha | reverse complement strand
AATTTATAAGGCAGCGTTATATCAGGCATATATCAATGTAGTGGTATAATACAAAAGGCTTGACCGGTATTATCAATTTCAGACAAGGAGACATGAGCGGACGCATCGATGTTGCTTCCGGTAAAAATCATTCCTGCAGCAGCAGCGTCCGTTGTCTTGGTTACGTTACTAGCAAAAATGTGGTTATGTCACCTAAAAGCGAGGCGGAACTTAAAATCTGCTTCAGACGGAAACGTTAATGACGTCACGCGGTTTATTCACAGACATATCGTTACCACCGACGCAGTTAAGCCGACTCTTGTTTGAGCTGAGACCTTCTTTGTATCAAAGATCTCGTAGGAAATTTTAAGTAACGACGTAATTTTGCAGTTTAGACGATAATTGCTTTAATGTGATCTGTATGTATCCGATATAAAAGGGCTTGTGGAAATTACAAACAAGAAATATCTTTTAAAAAGATATACGGCGTTGATTGTGGTCGATGTTTATGAACGATCAAAAGTTATCTCTATGAGATAAAAAGTAGCGGATGCCTTTTTTCTGCGCAGTTCTTAGCTACATCATAAGCAAATCAATTACGGGGTGTTGCGCCAGATTTCGTGGCTTATTTTGCTTTATGTGATATTATTACTCAGATATCTATATTTAAAGAATAGAAAAACACAAGAAACATGAAAATAAACGATTGCATATAGGTCAGCCGGCAATACTCGAATCTTATTTAATTGCATAATTATAGTATAGTGAATTATTGTGCTCATGCTTAATAAACTGGTCTAAATGGATAAATATTTCTAATTATTTTTATCAAAATTGGTCCTTATCATGCAAATGTTAAAACCATATTAAAAATCGATGATTGACATATCACAATAATATCGCCGAATATCTTTATTTAGTATCTTTCTGATCAAAACAGACTTCAAGTGCACAAAGTTTACGAGACGGCGTTTATATAAAGATTTCTGCAACTGACCGCAAACTGACCTTGATACCTTGCGGATTGGAATGCAATGCATTACAGTCAGTACGTTATTGTCAGTAAGACCGGTGTAACACAATGATCGCAACCCCTTCTGCGAACTCCGGTGATGAACTGTATATAAACTCTGACTTTCACAAATGGCCGGGAGTTGACCCGAAACCTCGCGGGTTGAAATGCAATGCAAGTAAGTACTAAATATGACAACATAGCTACTAGTATAAACGCTTTTGCGCTGGTAATTCTCTGAAAATAAAAGGTGAACGCACAAACTGTATTTATGTCGAAAATTGATTGTAAAACTGTTCTATCTATTGAGCCTTTTCATTAGAGATAAAATTGTTTCATGCAGTAAAACAGTGTTACAAAGACGCGGATATGTTTCCAATGTTATGGTGTTATACTCAAATCAGCCAATGGAATAAATGAAGTGTATTCATTCGTACCTAGCCGCGGGAAATTTTATTTGAGTATTATTGGACACTTACAAAGGTCAAGTCAGGGTGAAAAGCTGGCTTATTCAGCTAACGCCGAAAAAACAACCTTTATACAATGCCATCATTAGATTTGCAATATTGGCACTTTGGACGCGTACTGTTTCGAAAATAAAGATATCGCGCTGTGTATTTTCCCTTCGATGGTTAATATTATTTTTTGCACTTCATTTTATGGCTATAAGGATACGAGTACTGCAATATACAATATGTAGACTTTATAACACAACGCTGTACCGGTAACTTTTAAATTACGTATTTGCCATGCTGCCCATGCCAACCTTTCGCTTGATTAGTGCGCATTTATTTAACGGAATGTTTTTAACTTATTTGACATTTGTTATATGAATCTCACTCTAGGAATATCGGGACTGGTGCATGTGCTTAAAGTGTCGTCCAGATTACCGTATTCTGTACAGTCTGCACAGACTAATCAGGGATGGGACTTTACGCTGTTATGGAATTGTTTGTTTGAATGAAGTTTCTTCTTAATGCAAATCCAGTTTATTTGGAAAGTTTTGTCCCTGATTAGTCTATGCAGACTGCACAGGCTAATATGGGACGACACTTAACGTACATGCATTAAGCCCTGTTTTCACAGAACGTTGCTTATATAATGATGTATTGTTATACATGTATACATTTTTTCATGGTGTGTTTAATTTTTTCTACGATTGATTGTTCAAATTGTTAATTTATGTTAAAATACATTTTAACCATGTTGATGTATATACATGTATATGTTTATATATTACAGTACTTGTCAAATATTTTTCGTCCATGTAACGTCAAATATTTATTTGAAAATATGTTTACATGTTCATGCATTTTATGGTGATTATTTAACACAATAAAAGATAACACAAACATTAATAGACTTATGTATTTGTTAAATTGTATTATGCATTAGCCACAGTGTTTTAGACGTCCTGTCAGATATTTTGATGCGATTCATCCTCTTTCTTTACTTCAGCCGTTCATTGACAGCTGAACGAAGCAAATAGGCGCGTGATTTATATTAATAATAGCATCTTTGAACTGTTTCTCTTCGGAGTGCGGACCACAAACAGCAGGATGAAAACAAAATATTTATTGAATTTTTTTATTTTCCGGCAATAACATTATGTATACAATATAGTTCAAAAACAAACAAAATAAATAAGTTTTATGAATGCAATGTATAATTGCGCTTATTTTTCAAATTACAATCACGTCATTTCAAAATGGAATTTCAACAAAATAACAATACATAATAGTTTTACTAATGCAAGCAATGAACACGTCAATATGGAAGCCTCGTTTTGGGAAAACTGGTTCTGATTTCATGAGCGTAAAGTCTCGTCCCAGATAAGACAGTGCCTTAACTGGATTTTCGAAAGTGTCATCCCTGATTATCCAGGGCGGACTGCACGTGCTAATCTGGGACGACACTTAACGCATATGCATTTAGCCCATTTTTTCCAGAACGAGGCGCAATGTAATATAAAGACTACCATTTTTTATTTTATCAAAATACTTCTGAGCTCCCCATAATTGGGAGATATATCTCCATCAAACGTCAACGACTTTACGTGATTTAAGTGCGAAAGCGAAGTCTCAGTCACGTTAAAAACTGTGGTTCACACCTAAGGCACGTAAAACATTCAAGAGAAATACTTTATCATTCGAGATCGAACATTGCACCTTCACAGCTGGAAATGTGCAATGCGGCGACTTCCGGTGAAGAACGAGGCTCGTACGACTTGATTCGAGATCGTTCGAAACTAATTGTTTTAGTCTCGCAACCGTGAGATCACATGGGAAAGCTTTCAATTAAAGTAGCTTTAACTTCCGGGTGAATTCTTCGGCTCGTTGTTCTATGGAGAAGGCAAGCAACTTGTTTAGAAGATGCTCGTTGACGACCAGGCTATTCAGCAGGCTATTCAGCGGGACGTGTGTAAAACACGGCTCTACGACGGGACCCGTAACCTCCTTGTACTCCACCTGTAAAACACGTACGTGATTTATGAAACGGACAAATGCAGCGGAATAAAACGCTACTGCATGTAAAGTCGCTCTGGGACAACTTGGGCAGGTGTCCCCGTATTCCCAGAGCGAGACTCATATTGTATTTACAAACAGATTTGCGCCGTTGGTTATTATCATGACATGTGCATTACACTGTTGGTGTCTTTATACATATAAGACAGTTAAACTGTGGGTCGTTATAATGGGAATTACATAATATTTATTATAAATATTAAAACACTTAAAATAACAAAACACTTTCAAGAATGTAGCTTGTTCGTGTGTCTTTTGATTGAAATGTGAAGACAGGCCCCCGAAGGTATTCCATAAACATTGAAAAATAGAACATGAAAATATGGTCTATGCACGGAATACCCAGAAATTTACATACAGTGTACATGTTTTAAAACGATATATATGTTGAATGTTATTATATGTATTAATCGGGCAAACACAATGATTATTTATATACATTTGTATTCATTATCCGAATAAAATAATGTGCTATTATGAACACTATATAAGACTTATGATCCAATGTTATAATACCAATGTTTTGTATATTCAAAAATGACATGTTATGTAAATTTCAAACATGGTAAAATAAATGAGAAAACAAGGAGAAACCAAAATGTTTCTGAACACGTTCCTGTCGAGTATAAATGCCTGTATGGCGAACTCGGTCCTATTGAGCACGCGCTCGGTGACCCCCTGCCCCAGCCCATTCCGGTCGTCCCTGAACACGTTCCTGTCGAGCATTACCTCGAGCCAGCCATCGTCAAGGGCGGCAACTCCATGTGGCTGCCTGGAATGCAGAGTTACCCTCTTGCCCTTGTCCTCTAGAATCGCCATCGTTGTCAAGGGATAGTAGTTGGTCTCTATCGGACGCTGTCAGTTATTTCGCCTGCCCATTAACATGAATCCGTTTTGGTCGGTGAAGATGTCTCCGTTATCTACGTCCGTCTGAAGGCGCATTATGATTTCGGTATTCACAAGCGACGGCTCGATGTTCAAGTCGATTTCGTTCTTGATGAACACCGACGTCGCCTTGACGTTGTACATGGTGAATTTCTGTGAAAATCCGCATTTGTAGGTCAAGCTGAATTCCTTTCCACTGATGACCTAGATCTTTGGCGTTGTATCGTATAGAACTTTGATCTCTGGGCTTGATCCTTGGGCTCGAAAAAGTAGGCGCCGCTCTTTCCCGGGTTGTATTTAACTAACCACCGTATATGTTCCAGTCTTCATATCGTTAATGCTCTCTAGATTGCCCAACCTAACGTCAAACTGTACTTTAATGAAATCGTTTTCGATTAATATGTATTTCATGGAGCTTTTGCTGTTTTCGTAAAAAAATAAAACGCTTGACTCGATGGCGTCGTTCTGGCCTGTTGCAGACTTTGAGATTGTAAATGTCCGGACCTCATACGTTAACAGTTTCACACAAAGCGACACAATACTCAGTCCATTATGTGTGGGAAGGATGGGTTCGGACGCTTGGTACTGCTTTATGTTTCTTTCATCATCCGTTACCACTTCATGACCCTGAGCAATGCATACACTCACAACGCCCTTGCGCGCATGCTCAACCGGATTCGCAACTACGATTTTCAAATTTTCAACCTGACATTTGAATTCGTTCAACAAGAGAAGTGATCTTGGACTCTCATTGTCGAAGCTGTGTTTCAGTGCCGTCGTTGAGCGTACAGATCCCTTCGCGAGCAAGAGACTGAGCGCGAAGGCCAACGCTTCCCGCGCCTTTCGGAACGCGTTGGTAAGCCGCTCCTCGTCGTCTGAGACAACAAACGGAAGTGACGTACCGGTGATCCCGTCGTGATGCTGAAACATACCAACGTCCCGCCTGGCGTTCCGCAGCCTACCCATCACCCCAGGAAATCCGATACCTTGTGAGTCGTGTAATACCATAGGGAACTTTTGTGTGCATTTCGGCATGAACATAAATAGGGTAAGTAAATTGGAAAAATTAAATTTTTAAAAGTCCAATTTGAAACAACTGTGTATTAACATTGATAACAAAGGTATTGGCCGACATGTAGAAAAAATCCTGACAAATTTTCTTAAAAAATGAGCGAAATGTGGCTCCCTGAAGTAGAAGATCGGGCAAAATGGACCATGTTCAGGCATTTAGGGGAGAAAAAACTGTTTTAATTTGCAAGCCACTGCAATAATTAAAGGATTTATACAAACTTTCACATGTCTGCCATAACCTCTCAACTCGAGAATGTTGAAAAGGCACTATTGATAACATATAAGGCATTAAAAGTACATCTGAATGCATATGTGCCCACATACACTTACTGTATGCCTCTACAAAGCAAAGAAATTGTAACAAAATGGCTGAAAAAGAATTATAAAGTCACTGCACACATATGGTTTCCTGATCTTCACCAGATGGTATCCATGTTTTCCCAACATGGTCATTAAAAACGCAAATTTCTCCACAATAAATAGTTTTCTGGAGAAACCCTGCCGAGAGGTTATGGCAGACATGTGAAAGTTTGCATAAATCCTGCAGTGGCTTGCAAATTAAAGCAGTTTTTTCTCCCCTAAATGCCTGAACATGGCCCATTTTGCCCGATCTTTTACTTCAGGGAGCCACATTTCGCTCATTTTTTAAGAAAATTTGTCAGGATTTTTTCTACATGTCGGCAAATACCTTTGTTATCAATGTTAATACACAGGTGTTTCAAATTGGACTTTTAAAAAAATTAATTTTTCCAATTTACTTACCCTATTTATGTTCATGCCGAAATGCACACCACAGTCCGCTATGGTATTACACGACTCGCAAGGTATCGGGTTTCCTGGGGTGCTCATGTTACCTTTGTAGGATTTGGAGAATTCAGCGCAGACTGTTTTGGGTGTCCTGTATTGGTGAAACGCTGAAACGCTGAACACGTCGGCTGTGCGGATTAGCAGCTCAATTTCGCGCGTGAATCGTTTCAGCCAATTCCGCGTTGTAAAATATCCCGACCACGTGTCGTTTTTAAAATCTGAGTAAGGAAAAAAGGCACCGCTTAAAACTGGAAATGCTTTTTCCTGTCCGTTTATTTTTCGTAATTTAGACTCGACCTTAGGAATGTAATCGAAGAAATCCTTGATCGATTTTGCGTTTATATATTGCATAAGTTTGCCGTAATTCGAAACGTCTCACAACGTCTTATGATGGGTGAATCTCGAGCAGCTATTCCTCATCCGAAGCGTCAAGATTTACAACAGGAATGTAGGACGTAAGTGTGAACCTTTAATTTGGTGAAACTCATAATTAATGGGTTTGTCGTGCGTTGTCATTTTTTGTGTGGAAAATCGTTATGAAAATATATTGTAAAATGTAAAACCGTTCAATCGTTTATATAAAAAGATTGTCAAAATAAAATGTTTCGTATCAGAAGCTTTTTATGTGTTGTAAGTCAATATGATTGGTCAAACAATGCCGTGTTTGTTAATGCATATTTACACAACTCTCTTCGGCGTATGGAATACAGACATGTCTAGTAATAGAAAATTAACAAGAACCCTAACCATATGAGTCGCGTTCTGAGAAAAGCGGGCATAAAACATGTGCGTTAAGTGCAGTCCGCACAGCTAATCAGTGACGACACTTTCCGCTTTTATGTCATCTTTCGTTTAAATGAAGTCTTTTCTTAGCAAAAATCCAATTTAGGCGGAAAGTGTCGTTCAAATGAAGTCTTTTCTTAGCAAAAATCCAATTTAGGCGGAAATTGTCGTCCCTTATTAGCCTGTGCGGACTGCACAGGCTAATTTAGAACGACACTTAACGCATATGCATTAAGCACAGTTTTCTCAGAACGCGGCTCTTCTATGCGTCGTGTAGGACATTCGTCACTTGTCTAAAATAAAAGAAAAGCGGATGGTTACAATAATTTTTGTCACAAGTAAGCATCTGCATATAGAGTGATAATTCCTATACTCAGGACTTGTCCATCGTTGCGCGTGTCAATAAAATATCAAAATAATACTAAATAAAATGCATTGAATCAAAAATTGTCCATATCCAGTTCAATTCCCGTTCTTGGCAGCATGTGTGTTTGGTTGGTTGTCACCATACCGCACAAGTGGGGTTTCCTACTGCCCCCCCCCCCTAAAAAACCCCAAAGAAACAACAAAAAAAAACACCACAAAACCACACCAGAAATTAAAAAATAATAATCCTGACTTAAAAATAAAGGTAGAAAATAGACGTTCTATGTTTTTAAAGTTAAAACAAAAGTTTAAGTACTGTTTTATTATTTTACTTCGTGAGAACACATCATGTGTCCTCACATGGTTATTATGTATTTCTTCGTGATCAAAACATATGGTTTGTTGATTAAAGCCACACACTTTGCCTCTGACCATTTTGAAATACTTGTTAATCAATACATATAGATGCAATTTGAAAATGTGCAAAATTGTCATTAAATCTAAAGCCTAGTTAGCAAGTTATTAATAATTGTTCAAACGGTACCGCTTTTAAAACCGAAAGTAGGATTTCTAGACGTATACGTCCATTTCGACAAACGCGATTATTTTTAAGTTTTAAAACGCAAAAAAGACGGATTTCTACCTTGTAAACACCAGATTTATTGTAAATGGCATAGATAAAATTAAATATATAGCCTATTTAACCAGTAATTTATTATTTTTCAAACGGTTCCGCTTTTAAAACAAACCGAAAGTAGGACTTCTAGACGTATACGTCCATTTCGACAAATGCGATTATTTAAGTTTTAAAACGCAACAAAATATGGATTTATACCTTGTAATCATCGGATATATTCTAATTGACATAGATAAAATTAAATATATAGCCTAGTTAGTAAGTAATTTATTACTTTCAAACGGTACCGCTTTTAAAACCGTAAGTAGGATTTCAAGACGTATACGCCCATTTCGACAAACGCGATTATTTTTAAGTTTTAAAGCGCAAAAAAAGACCGATTTCTACCTTGTAACCACCAGATATATTCTAATTGGCATAGATAAAATATGTTTCTTATTTATACTTACGTTTAATATGCCAAATAAGTTGTTAGGCTTTGAGACGCAGTTTTTTCCCCATATTCAAATAAAACTATATCATCCGCGTCATGCGAAAATCGGTCTTATGGCATATGCGGCCAGAGTAGCTCAAGCCAAGCCTGCGCACTTTCCCATCAATGGCTACGCTTTCCGCTTTAAAAAAGGCACGCAAGGTTTGGTAATAACTCCAGAGTAGTTTATTCAGTATTCATATTCTTACAAGACTGTGCGATTGCGCAGGCCTGGCTGAAGCTACATTGGGATCATATTGCATAAGATCGATTTTTGCATGACCCGTGTACAAATCTCATTGCGTCTTATAAATAGAACATCTAAGCACAATACTTGCCGATAGAATAGTGAATTCACCTTGTGTTGTTTATAGCAAACTGGTAAATGTCTGTAGACTATATTGACTTGCATACGTCACACGTGTAGTTAGATAATTAAACGATTTTCCTTCTACATGTATCATGGGCACTCTACTATTAGGTAGTTCTGTCTCACAATACACGACAAATGTCATTTACCGATAGGTTTTCATCAATCCCTTTCCCTAAAATTCGTGTTATTTGATATATTGAAAACAATACTGTGTTATCAACAGAGAGTAGTCTGCATTTGCTAATTTTGCTTTGACCAAAAGCATGTAGATATTCTGTCGACATGACTTCGTCAGCATCAAATTGCATCACAGCAGTTATCAAATTTAAGGCTTTACCAGCATGATTTTGTAAAATTATCATGTGTGACGACGTCTCAATAACGCCTCTGTCACCATGATGAAACGTGTGCATACGTCTGAGTGATGTCTCTTTGAGCGATTTCCTTATAAACGTTACATCAAGTATTGACTGAATGCAAAGACGATGGTGTGCTCAAGTCTTTATCCCGTCATTGTTACCATTTTCACCCAAGAGACCCCTGCAACCTTAATACTTTACCTGAGGAATCCAAAATCAAACGATACTAAACCTCCAAGAACGCCAATCACAATGTGAAATTTGAAAGCTCTTAACGGAAAAGTTCTTAAGATATTGACTGTTAACCATCGACCAAAGTATGACGGCGAACTAATAGACGGAGAGGCCAAATCAATATGTGTGCCATAGTTTCAATAGGGGAGCCAATATAGTACTAATTCAAAGGGTAGCCAATATAATACTAATACAACGGTTCATAGTATTTTTATTTGAACTTACAACACTTTTTAACAGTACAATACTTTTCCCATTTAAATGAGATAACTTGTAGTTATCCGCTTTAAATAGTGTGTAGGAACAGACTTGGATCAGCAAAAACACATCACTAACATAAACATGTATATCTCTTTAAGTCACATAAACTATATTATTTCCATAACAAATTCAATGTTAAAGCAATAACTTGTACACTAAATAAAAGCAACATTTTGCACATAGAGACCCTCATAACCATACCATTTCTCAAAAATAATTCAGATCCAAATTATTTTAAAAAGATAGTTCATGCATATCGCATGCATGACATATCTTGCGTGGAGTTCTGTCTTACATTGTTTAACAGCAATATTTTTCCCAGCTACTCTGCAGTTAAATGTTTACTGCTATCTTTCAAGATGTCAACATTAAGTTTCTAACCTTAAAGCAAACAATGTTTTCCCTACCGCACATTCAAAGAAATATTCACGAATAAAGTCATGGGAAGTGCCCATAAAAAAATCAATAAATAGTGCTGATTTATTGAGAGAGCAAAGCATTGCACAACTGAAATATTTAGTATAATGCGACCTCTACAGAATAAACATTGGTTATTAATGATGGAGAAAAACAACATGAGTTGTGTAATGTGCTTTGTCTAAACCATACACAGACAATTCATGTTGACGAGAATATAGACACTTCAATTTAATTAGCTAGACAATATTATGTATGAAACTTAAATTAACAGATAACCTGGTTATAGTTTAGATAAATATTTTAACATTCTTAAAGTACTATTTGGAGTAATTTAAGGACTGTGAAGAAATAAGTAAGACATAGGCACAAACAAATATGCAATACATAGAGTCTTTAATCAATATGACGTACACAAGCAATTTAAAAAAGGCATCTAAGCAGTGTATATACACCCTATATTTACGACTGCACAATGCTTATTTGGAATGGATGACAATATTAACACATTATTGTAAAAATTGCATCTTAAAGTATTAATTAAGTTCAATACTAATATGATTGTATGGTAACAATTGTTTGTTATGCATTCAAAGTAACGCAAAATGTAATTATATTTTTTTATGTAATCAATATGATTTATATGAAACATTTTATACAATTTTACAAACATCAAGCTATTTTCAGCCGTTAAGCAACAGAACAACAATGTTTCATGCATTCAATTACAGTTCAATATAAACAATCACATTTTTAAGGAAATATGGTCTAATGGTCGAGTGAAACAAACTGTAACACAAATAGTAAACTGCCGCTATCATCATCTGTAAGTAAATTCTTATCATGTATAATATAATTACAAGTACAATATGATTGCTACAATTTTCACATGTCTTAAAAGACATTTTGAGCAGAACATTTCCTTTATCATCGCAATTGCAAAACTGTAAGCATTGTATGGACAACTAAATTTTATGATTTCAAATAAATGACATTATATTTTTATTACACATGTTTTGTAACGCTGAGTATCATATTGTACCATAGCTATTCATTCATTAAACAGACGTATATTAGTTTAGTAAGTATTCCACAAATTCTCAATACAAACTGATGGCTGAGAATTAAGAGTGTCATATTTTTAATAACTGTATGAATGTACTTGTTATGTTGAGAGATGAACAAAAGCATTATCTATTAACGGATACAACTTTGTTTTTCAAGCAACAACATCCCTATATCTTCCGTACAAAGAGAGACAATTCAATTATTGACAAGTGTTAGCATATTACATCACTCTCGCTTGATTTGCAATTGACTGATTTCCAAGTTGAATAAATTAATTTCTCTTAAGATAATGCAAAACAAAGTTATACCAATCTTTCAATAGTTGCTTGACTTTATTTAGTGAAAAGCATTACATATACTAGTAACAAGATGTTCCTATTGTCTAAAGGATATTTGCCTCTTCAGAATGTGTTGTTCTGTATCATTAAGAAAGTTTCAAATGAGCATTCCTACAGGCGATGTTTGTTTTTATTATCTGGCATCTAAAAGATGTACATGATGAAAATTGTTTGTACAAATAAATGTTTACAGCGAAAGTCAAAATGGCAACAATAAACGCATGATTTACATTGTAAATACAACCATTTCGCTATCGCTCTATATACAAATACAAATGACAAATGTACTGACCAATATATACAGTGATGAAGATTTCTTGGCCAAGTTAATCTCGTCTATAAACAAACATATAAAGCATAATAAACCTTACAAAAACAAAAAATAATCAGATCATAACTTTGCCATTATCCCCACATCTCATATTTTCGTTTTTAAACACTCAGTTTCAAAACATTTAAAGCATTTTAAGTCACAAAAAAGTCATTTTTACATCATGTTCAAGCAAATAATTAAATAACTGGTAGTAAAAACAGAATAGACAATTTAAGGAAGATTAAATGTTTTTGTCTGAAATTAATCAATATGTTCAAGAAATAGTAAGACAATAAACAACATTATTGATAAAAACACTGACACCAATAGGCACACTGAAGAGTATCAAAGCCATAGCATAAACATTCTCCACCTGTCTGAACAATTCTTGTAACTATGACCTCTATAGTACAGGTTTAGCAAAAAAAAACATGTGTCATTACATGAAAACAATACATTTTTTTCAATTTTGTCAAAGTTACAAGCATCATTAAAACAGTTTGACAAATGTTAAATTCAACATGCATAGACATATATTTACTAGCATTATATTTTCCTTAACATTTCCAAAATAAAATTTCACAAAACAGACAAAGTACAAAGCTAATTTTGGGCTTAAAAATAATATCTTACATAATTGCTTTTATCAAGTAATCTTAATCTTATTAAATTTAAATATAGTTAATAAAAGCCTTCAACATAAAATGACTGACAACATAATAGTTCCAATAAAACATGAACTTTTGTTTTTCCTTGAACACAACTGGGATGGTCACATAAAAACATGGCTGGCCACAAGACTTTCTGGCTTTCCACTTTTTGTTGGGATTTGTCATTATGCGATTTTTGTCTGAATCAAGTCACTAATTTTCCACCTGTCCCAAATTCAAAGATGAGACCTTCAATTGTACATGTTCACACAAGACGTGGGGTATGCAGAGACCTTCAATTGTACATGTTCACATCAGACAAGGGATATGTAGAGACCTTCAATTGTACATGTTCACACCAGACATGAGGTATGTAGAGACCTTCAATTGTACATGTTCACACCAGACATGGGGTATGTAGAGACCTTCATTTGTATATGTTCACACCAGACATGAGGTATGTAGAGACCTTCAATTGTACATGTTCACATCAGACATGGGGTATGTAGAGACCTTCAATTGTACATGTTCACACCAGACATGGAGTATGTAGAGACCTTCAATTGTACATGTTCACATCAGACATGGGGTATGTAGAGACCTTCAATTGTACATGTTCACATCAGACATGGGGTATGTAGAGACTTTCAATTGTACATGTTCACATCAGACATTGGGTATGTAGAGACTTTCATTTGTACATGTTCACATCAGACATGGGGTATGTAGAGACTTTCATTTGTACATGTTCACACCAGACATGGAGTATGCAGAAACTAGCACATCTTAAACAGCATTTATATCTCTGAGCTTCTTCGGTATGACTGGGGTTAATATGATAACAACTGTAGCAACAGGCTGTCCTTCTGATTTGCCGGTTTGATTTTGTCAATGGACATCTGAAATAAAAAAAGATTCAAAACAGTAAATGTCAGTTTTTCATTTTATGTGTGTTACCCATGATAAACAAGAACAATAATAGCACTTTTATACATTGAGTTACATTAAAAATTAATTATAACCACTTTACTATCAACTAACTTTAAGTTTCTCCATCAATCAGGAAATATGGGATGATATTCCATAAACATACATTTTTCCTTTGGAAAAATATTTCCTTATCATTGACAACAATTTAGAAAGGGCCAACTAGCCAATAGAAAATAAAACATGTTGAAAAAGAGTTTTTCTGAGATGTCTTCAGATGTCTGTCTGAGATGAACTTCAATTCTTGGTAAGGAAATATATAATATGACATTTATAATTAAATAAATTACTTCCCTTGAAAATAATTGTCTCTAACAAATCTCTATTTTTAGTAGCAAATAATTAAAAGCCACTACCGTGACTGTAGATTCACTACTCAAAATGTGCAGATCCATGAGATACACATGCATGCCAAATATATCAATTTGTTATGTTCAATATTGATTAGGTATCGCCCTTTAAAGCTTATTACTTCCCTTGGATTTGTATTTTTTACCGTAGACCGTAAAGGATGACCTTGACCTTGACCTTTTACCACAATGTGTTTGTCAGAAACACAATGCCGCCTACTGCGCCACTTTGATTTATTTAACAAAAATATATACGTTGGCAGGTCAGATAACTATGTCCATATAAAGCTTATAACTTCCCTTGGATTAGTTTTTTCGACCCTAGACCTTGAAGGATGATGTTCACCTTGAAATTTTACCACTCAAATGTGCAGCTTCATGAGATACACATGCATGCCAAATATCAAGTTTCTATCTTCAATATTTAAAATTTAAGGCCAATGTTAAGGTTTTAGCACGACGCTTACGCCGGACGACGAGCTGTCTATGAAAATAGCTCGGGTTTTCTCAGAAAACAGCCAAGCTAAAAATTAACCAAAACTAGAGCTTCGTCACAGACGTGACTAATACTCTACCTGCTGCATTGACACTGAATATTTTGCATGTTGCCTTCACAAAAAAACAGCGGACACCATCCTTAATGTTTAAAACGCACTAAGTGACCCCGTGACCTAGATTTTGACCCAGCAAGGCACATGTTCAAACTTTACCTACACATCATCTAGATACAAATTCTAACCAAGTTTGGTGAAGCTCTGATGAAAACTTCTTGAATAAAAGAGCGGACACAATACTTAATGTTTAAAACGCACTTAGTGATCCAGTGACCTAGTTTTTGACCCGGCATGATCCATATTCGAACTTGATCTAGAAAATCGGATGAAAACAATTTGAATTAGAGAGTGGACACTTAATACAAACCGACCGACTGACAAGCTCACTCCTATATATACCCCTAAACTTCGTTTGTAGGGTATAATAAACAAGAAGGAAAGTTCACATGATTGTAAATATGTCTGATTTTATCACACAAGAAGCAATACTTTTCTAGGTCACACATGACAAAACAAGATGTGTTTGTGAAACACAATGTCCCCCTATATGATGTTTGACCTTGAAGGATGACCTTGACCCCTATATGATGTTTGACCTTGAAGGATGACCTTGACCTTGACCCTTCACCACTCAAAATGTGCAGCTCCATGAGATACACATGCATTTCAAATATAAAATTGCTAGCTTCAATATTGCAGAAGTGACATTTCATGAGCAATTTTGACCCATATATTTGACCTTAAAGGATGACCTTGGCCTTGACCCTTCACCACTCAAAATGTGCAGCTCCATGAGATACACATGCATGCCAAATATCAAGTTGCTATCTTCAAAATTGCAAAAGTATTCATAAAATAAGCGATTTGGGCCACATTTATTTGACCTCTGACCTTGAAGGATGACCTTGACCTTTCACCACTCAAAATGTGCAGCTCCATGAGATACACATGCATGCCAAATATCAAGTTGCTATCTTGAATATTGAAATACTGCAAAAGTGTACATTAAATGAGCGATTTTGACCCATATATTTGACCTTTGACCTTGAAGGATGACCTTGACCTTTTACCACTCAAAATGTGCAGCTCCATGAGATACATATGCATGCCAAATATCAAGTTGCTATCTTCAATATTGCAAAAGTTATTGCAAATGTTAAAGTTGGCGCAAACCAACCAACCAACCAACCAACCAACAGACCAACAGACCAACTAACAGACAGGGCAAAAACAATATGTCCCCCATTACTATAGTGGGGGACATAAAAAAACACAGCTGGATTGAAAGATGTATGGACACAAAAGGGTAAATCTACATGCACCCACCAATCTCTGAAAGTGAGGCCACGAAAAAGCATGCATAAGACACGAAAACTCACCCAAGGTTTGCTATGCATGATGTTCATAGACTGAGGGTTGTGAAGCATGGGGATCTCGGAATCTGGAGACGATGACTGCCGCTGGTTCACTTGCTGTGACTGCAAATGCTCCTGAGATATACTCATTGCTCTGCTACCCAGGTTTTCTGGAATAAAAGTAAATCGTGCGTCAAACAAATTAAAGACAATACTAGCGTTTTCAAGGACAAACAAAACTAATTTAAACCCAACAAAACACTTGTCAGTGTTTCGACCTTTCATATCGACAATGCAATGTCAAAAGATTTAACTAGAGCCTACATTGTGCCCACGATGTTCTAGAGTTGTAAAGCGACTTGAAAATGTAAACGCATTCAATGCAATGAAGCTAAAATAATTAAAGAGGAAACATAAGTTCATTTTGATTAATCACCGAACTTTTTTTTAAAGAATGTTTCAATAAAAACAAGAGCTCCGCAGTTCGAGACAGATGCCTCCCAAAACAGAGCTTTGACTCCCATCACTCAATCCTTTCATGACATATCGAATGAATACCAATTTAACACCTAATGTCACAGTGACCTTGACCTTTGAACTAGTGACCCAAATTTCAATAGACGTCCTCTACTGTCTAAGACCGATGCACATGTTCAGTATCAAGCCAATTGGTCAATTTTTTGACAAGTTATTAATCGGACACGATTTTCGCACTTATAATTGCGACAGTGACCTTGACCATTAACCTAGTGACCCCAATTTCAATAGGGGTCATCTACCATCCATGGCCAATGCACATGTGAAGTATCAAGCCAATAGGTCAATTTGTTGACGAGTTATTGATCAGAAAGGATTTTCACATGTATTGTGACTGTGACCTTTGACCTAGCGACCCCATTTTCAATAGAGGCCATCTACTGTCCAAGGCAAATGCATATGTGAAGTAACAAGCCAATTGGTCAATTTATTGACAAGTTATTGATCTGACATGATTTTCATAATTATTGTGACAGTGACCTTTACCTTTGAACTAGTGACCCCAATTTCAATAGAGGTCATCTACTGTCCAAGACCAATGCACATGTGAAGTATGAAGCTAATAGATCAATTTGTTGATGAGTGAGTTATAGGAAATCAACTGGTCTACCAAAACACGAACGATAGACCAGCAAACATCCCGCAAAACAATATACCCCCTCTTCTTTGAAGTGGGGCATAAAATACACATGGCGGGTAAACAAGAAATGGTTTAAATATACTTGTTCAAGAAAAAGTGTTAAACATATATGAAGATTTACCAAATGCAACACTTTTCTATGTTTCAGTACAATAACAAAAACTAATGTGAGAACAGTTTAAAAGTAATTTACTTGTGTTTTATTTTGAAATAACTTGAATTTACAGGGTTTACATTTACACACTGTTATTTTTTAAAGTAACAAGAGCACCGCCTTGCGGGTGCAGACCGCTCATCTATTTTCTTTTTAAAGGTGAAGGGACTCTCATTTTCAATCACAAAGGAGGGAGGAGTGGAGTGAAGAGGGGTGTATAGTGTGGGGTTGTGGACATTTATTACATTATCTTCCAAAAAAGCGAAAAAAAAAAAAAAAAAAAAAATCGCGGGGGGGGGGGGGGGGGTGATGGGGGGGGGGGGGGGGGGGGTTGGGTGCGATGGTTGGACGGTATTTCAAACATAACCGTTTTAAAAAAAAAAATGGGGGGGGGGTATAGTGTGAGGGTTTGGTGGTAATTTGTGAGATGATCTTAAAAAAAAAAAAAAAAAAAAAAAAATCAAAAAAAAAAATTGGGGGGGGGGGGTGGGGTGGGGGGGGGGGGGGGGTGGGGTATAGTGTGAGGGTGTGGTGGTCATTTGTGAGATGAGCTAAAAATTAACCTTGAATACATTGATATAGTGACTCATCTGAGAATACCACAAGTGAAAGTATGACAGCTTGTTTATTGCAAAAGACATGTGCACAGGTCGGTACTGATTAGTCTCTTTATAGGCAGGGCGCTACTTCTAATAGGGGTCTGATGCAAAGTCGGATACACACTCTTTTTAATTGCGTCCTTACAAACCGACAAAAAGTATGGTGGAAAAAACGTGTCAGAATGAGTGCGCTGTTGTAGATTAATTTAATATTTTAAATTGATTTATAACAAACACCATGTCCTATTGATATTCGACACACATTTGCATTTTTTAGAAAAACAAGAGCTTATCACAATAGTACCAAATCCCTCCCGACATGTGTTTGTGTGTATGACATTTGTTTTAGAGTAGAATAATATTTGTAAAACATGGCACCTGTGCCATCCATTTATATTTTAAGGATCAATTATTTATATAGTGTTTGAGATATGCTGTAGAGAATAAAATATAAAGAAATGAAAGAAAGCGAGGAAATTAGAGAAGAAGACTATAAACAGTTACTGTTCTTTGTCACTGTATTTTTCCTTACAAGTTATGCAAATGCTTTATTCTTTCTTTTAAACAAAAATATTCACACAACTTTACACAACTGTGGGCACAATGTTAGTTAGTTTAAACGTATTTATTGCATCAAATATGCATGGGATTGGATTACAAGTTTTTGCAACATTATTTGTTAGTTATTAACCCTGAATAGAATATAACTTACACAGCCTCTGAATCCCATGTGTGGTGAGATACAGTGATATTAATTTGATCTTGTGCAAAAGTGACTTGGCCAATGATAATTTAGGGCTTTGTCACAAGATGACCATCTACCAATCAAAGCAATACTTCATGGGGATCAAACAACTGAAGTATCAATTTAATCCCGTGAGAAATGTAGATGTTGTTTGATAAAATCTTTTTACGTTATATGCAGACAAAACGCTCATTTTACTGACCAACTACATGTAACGGTGGATGATTTCATCGCTAGGCACTCAACGTTGTGGGGTGACCCTTGACCTGGTTAGGAAAAGAGAGGCAACATGATAAAAATCAAACAATAAATTAAAGCAAAGTAAACAAGGGCTGTTTGTAAAACATGCATGCCCCCCATATGGGCTGTCCGTTGTAGTGGCAGCCATAGTGTGAATACGTTTTTTGTCACTGTGACCTTGACCTTTGACCTAGTGACCTGAAAATCAATAGGGGTCATCTGCGTGTCATGATCAAGGTACCTATGAAGTGTCATGATCCTAGGCAAAAGCGTTCTTGAGTTATCATCCGGAAACAATTTTACTGTTTCAGGTCAGCATGACCTTGACCTTT
The DNA here is from genome assembly GCF_020536995.1 of Dreissena polymorpha. Classification (NCBI taxonomy): domain Eukaryota; kingdom Metazoa; phylum Mollusca; class Bivalvia; order Myida; family Dreissenidae; genus Dreissena; species Dreissena polymorpha. The sequence continues at coordinate 31,984,949 of NC_068355.1, read as the reverse complement.
GACCTAGTAACCTGAAAATCAATAGGGGTCATCTGCGTGTCATGATCAAGGTACCTATGAAGTGTCATAATCCTAGGCAAAAGCGTTCTTGCGTTATCATCCGGAAACAATTTTACTGTTTCGGGTCACCGTGACCTTGACCTTTGACCTAATGACCTGAAAATCAATATGGGTCATCTGCGTGTCATGATCAATGTACCTATGAAGTTTCATGATCCTAGGCGTAAGCGTTCTCGTGTTATCATCCGGAAAGCATATAACTATTTCGGGTCACCGTGACCTTTGACCTTGTGACCTCAAAATCGAAAGAGGTCATCTGCGAGTCGTGATCAATCTACCTATGAAGTTTCATGATCCTAGGCGTATGCGTTCTTGAGTTATCATCCAAAAACCATTTTACTATTTTGTGCCACCATGACCTTGACCTTTGACCTAGTGACCTCAAAATCAATAGGGGTCATCTGCGAGTCATGATCAATCTACCTATGGAGTTTCATGATCCTAGGCATATGCGTTCTTGAGTTATTATCCGGAAACCATTTTACTATTTCGGGTCACCGTGACCTTGACCTTTGACCTAGTGACCTCAAAATCAAAAGGGGTCATCTGCGAGTCATGATCAATGTACCTATGAAGTTTCATGATCTTAGGCGTATTCGTTCTTGAGTTATCATCTGGAAACCATTTTACTATTTCGGGTCACCGCTGCTGCTGGTTGTTCTATTATACATGAACCTTCAGGAATAACCAGGCCAATCAGGGATAAAACTTTCCACTTTTATAGAATTTTTGTTTTAAAGAAATATGTTCTTAGCCAAATCCAATTTGTAAGTGGTGTCCCTGATTGGAGTCAAACACTTTACGCATTCAACCCGTTTCCCAGCGCAAGGCTCATATCTGTTTTTAAAGCTTCTATTACTCTGATAATTACAACACAAAGTGAACATAATCTGTTATATCTAATCCTTTTAACGACTTGTTATTTCTGTTTTAATTTTTGATTCATGGCTTGGTGTAAACATTAAACTCACTTTGCCATAGACAAAAGTAACCCAACAATGCTGAGGTTGGCATAAAAAAGACATAATTTTGTATCTCGTGAATGGAATTAAAAACAAATGATGAATTTGCCTTGTTTTCAATTATGGAACATTTAAATTGCTTTAGAGCAAAATCGTTACATATAAGGGTTTTTTATTTTCAGCTACTTAAAAACATATGGAATTGATTATGCTCTAAATCAATCTTAATGTTCCATAATTGAAAACAATTCAAATGGTAGCTAAAGATGTTCAATTTTAAATACAAATTTGAGGGTCAAGCTTGAACCTTATGCATTTTCTTCACATGTCTATATACAATACAATAGTTTGTGACTGAACCCTTAAACTTAGTTAAGATAAACTGGTAAATTAATTGAAGAGCAAAAACCTCAGTTTGCATAGGGTTTAACCTTATTTGTTAAAACTTGATTCCATCTAAAGTATTAGGCAATGGCACAGTGACCCCTTTTGCGATGGGAAAAGGACTTACCTATTGAGACGTACTGGTTGTGTTGTAGTTGGGGAACACCGTTCTCTGGGCCTGAACTTGTGAGTATAAGCCCTCTGTGAACAGATAAAAGGACCTTAGCACATCCTAGAAATGTGTCCCTGTAAACCAAATAATTCAATGCATTCTGGAATGTCATCAATTACATTGGATGTAAATCAAGTTTGTTTGAGTAAAAAAAGAAATACATTATATTTGAAAACTCTTGATACAAATGAGATATACACTAAACACTTCATACAAACATAGACTACTATATACTGTACACTAGAAGCAAACATTTTTCATCCATCTGAAACCAATATTTATTAAGTGCACTTCAACAGCAAGACAAATCGGTATGCACCCCCCTTTGCCATTTCAAGGCAATTATGAATATTAACGATAACATAATGATTTTATTAAGTTAAAATTAGCAGCCATGATAGAGATTTATTAATATATGAAAAGCACAAACTATTTTAATTGAAATTTGAAGTAGACAAGAGATGTGTTCGTCAGAAACACAATGCTCCTTATTGTGCGGCTTTGAAATACAATTTCAATATATCATTTGGCAGGTTTAGAAATTATCTCCCTTTTAAAGCTTATTTCTTCCCTCGGATTGTATTTTTTGACTTTTGACCTTGAAGGATGACCTTGCCCTTTCATCACTCAAAATGTGCAGCTTCATGAGATACAGATGCATGTCAAATATCAAGTTGCTAGCTTCAATATTACAAAATTTATGGCCAATGTTAAAGTTTTCGGACGGACGGACAGACTGACTGACGGACAGTTCAACTGCTATATGCCACCCTACCGGGGGCATAAAAACTGAACATTATACATGGTAAATGACAGTACCAATGTACCTTATGGATGAGGTAAACTTGGCGCCACATCAGGAGAGTTTGGAGCCCAAGAATTAGACTGGCTTCACCATGCAGCTAGGACATGTTGAGCATTTGCCCCAAGGTCCTGGGCCAGGAAGTGTTGCTGGGCATCTGGGCCCAGCTGACCAGAGATCCTGTTTTTCAGCAGGGTACCGATCCATGATTGCTAGGAACTAGCTCTTAAAACAAAAATCGGCAATTTAAATAAATATTGAAAATAAATGAAGATAATAATTTTATAATGTGCTGAAGGCATTAAATAATTGTTTTACTTAAATTTAATAGAATTTAATAATTAAAGTGGATTTTTTTATTGCAAGGAGAAACTGTTGTTCAAGGGCTAAATTTCAGCAGTAAAATAGACACAACTATGCCCTGACCTTTGATTAAAACTGATATCAGATTAACTTTTATTTGCTTTTTATTTACCAAGTTTGATAAATTTAAAATCAGAGAATTCACATTTTATGCTAGGAACTTTTCCTCAATCAGGCAGAAAAAGGACTGACGTTAAGTGAACTATATGAGCCTCATTCTCAGATAAATGTATGCTCAGTCTGCACAGGCTAATCTGGGATGACACTTTAATAGGACTTAATGTAGGTGCAGTCTGCACAGGCTAATCTGGGATGACACTTTAATAGGACTTAATGTAGGTGCAGTCTGCACAGGCTAATCAGGGATGACACTTTAATAGGGCTTAATGTATGAACAGTCTGCACAGGCTAATCTGGGATGACACTTTAATAGGGCTTAATGTATGAACAGTCTGCACAGGCTAATCTGGGATGACACTTTAATAGGACTTTATGTATGTGCAGTCTGCACAGGCTAATCTGGAATGACAATTTAAGCCCAGAACACCGCTAAGATACTACTTATTGTTCTTGTTGCTGCTGCTGCTGCTGCTGTGACTGGGCCATAGACAGAGATGGTGTGAGTCCCGACGCCGAAGTCGCCACCCCAAACCTGAGAATTGCTGACAACAACTGTTGTTGAATGGCGTCAATCGCATACTGCTCTCCAGGCCTAAGGTTCACATTATTCGAGAACAACATATCGAGGTCAGTCACATTAACCAACGTGTCACGCAACGCCTGCTCTACCTGTTGGATCAGTTGGTTTCAGTTCTAGCGACTTGTCCGGCCTAATTTGTCGACGCCCATCATCCAATTGTTGCTAAGCGACATCGATGCCAAGACGGAAGTCGAACTCACAAAGGCTCTGCTGTTGGAAGTGTTGATGTAGCCAACATGGGAGGAGATATTGATAGGAGGCTTGGTAGTCTGACGCAAGATGTCTTCATGCTGAATTTCTTTTGCGAGTTGTAGTATTTGTGCAAGAAGGGGGTTGTCATCGACTTTCACTTCAATGACGTTTGTCATGTTTGCTAGTAAAGTTCACTGAAAAGGAAATGGAAAGTAAACTAAAACCGGATTGTTTAGTGACACATGAATAAGCCTTGCAACACCTTACTTTACAGACCTGTTTTTTAAATGCCAAACATTGTGCCTATAATTGATATTTAGAATATTGCAATAAATTTTTCACCAATTAGAACTCAGAATAACGTAGTATCAATGTTTTATGCGCACCAACTTGAAATTGGAATTTTTGGGTTTGTAGCGAGATGTAATATTTATTTTTTGTAAATCAAAAACAGGCATTACTTGAGCAATTAAGAATGTGAGACTGTACACCTTTAATTGTGTAACTATAGAACATCAAATTTGAAACTACATAATTTTAAATGTGATACTCAGCAACTTAAAATGTGAGACAACACAGCTTTAAATGTTACAATCTACATATTTAAGTGTGAGTCTGCACACCTTTAAATGTGACAGTTTATGACTTATACCTGAGACTTAACAACTTTAAATGTGAGACAATACAACTGTATGGCATTTAATAAGAAACAATACATGTGAGTTCAAAATAGTTATTAAACTTAGTGAAATAAGCAAACTAGAGCTTTGTCACAGACGTGACGAATCCCCCCACATGCCGCATTGACACATAATATTTTGCATGTCATCTTCACAAAAAACAGCGGACACCATGCTCAATTTTTAAAACACACTAAGTGACCCCTTGACCTAGTTTTTGACCAAGAAAGGCCCATGTTCTAACTTGGCCTTAAGATCATCTCCATAAAACTTCTGACCAAGTTTGGTGAAGATCGAATGTAAACTACTTGAATTAGAGAGCGGACACAATGCTGAATGTTAAAAAATGCACAAAGTGACCCTGTGACCTAGTTTTAGGCCCGGAATGGCCCATGTTCGAACTTGACCTAAGCATCATCTAGTTACAACTTCTGACCAAGTGTGGCGAAGATCTGATTTAAACTACTTGAAATAGAGAGCGGACACCATGTTCAATGTGTAAAACGTATTAAGTGACCCTGTGACCTAGCTTTTTATCTGGTATGGCCCATGTTCGAAATTGGCCTTCAGATCATCTAGATAAAACTTCTGACCAAGTTTGGTGAAGTACAGATGAAAACTACTTGAATAAGAGAGAGGACACCATGCTGAATGTTAAACAACGCACTAAGTGACCCCGTGACCTAGTTTTTGACCCGGCAAGGCCCATGTTTGAACTTTGCCATAAGATCATCTAGATACAACTTCTGACCATGTTTGGTGAAGATCGGATGAAAACTACTTGAATAAGAGAGCGGACATCATGCTGAATGCTTTAAAACGCACTATGTGACACCGTGACCTAGTTTTTGACCCGGCAAGGCCCATGTTCGAACTTGGCCTAGGCATCATGTAGATGCAAGTTCTGACCAAGTTTGGTGAAGATCGGATGAAAACTACTTGAATTAGAGAGCGGACACTTAATTCGGACCGACAGACAAGTTCACTTCTATAAACCCCCTAAACTTTGTTTGTGGGGGTATAATTAAGCAAGTTATTCTGATAAAAAACTTTAACATGTGCTATAACTAGGGGCTAGCTCTATGCAGAGTTTATTTTAACCATTTTTGGATTGGGACAATTCGTAAAAAATCATAGTGTTTTGAATTAAATTGGGAAAATGGTTGTAGTTTTTGCTAAACATAATTTAAAAAATTGAGAATAAGTGCTTTCAAGATAAATTGCACTAAGGTTCAACTTATAGAGCTGCATAAGGAAACAAACTCAATTTGTAACCTATTAAAACATTGTTTCGGGTCAAACCTTGAATTGAGAACTTTAGCCAGTAATTATGGAAAAAACTAACTGTTTAAGATTAGGTATGGGACTCAATTATGGCCCCAATTTCGACAAATGAATAACACTGTATGATCTCACCTGAAGCTCAAGAAGCTGAGCTGATATGCTGGCCTCGCTGATATTGCCAAAGGCTGAATTTGAGTTCTGATTAACTCAATGTTGCAACCTATCAAAACATTCTTTTTCTTCCGGGAAACCATGAATTGAGAACTTTAGCCAGTAATCATGGATATAGACTTTATGAGATAAGAATGGGGCTGAATTTCGGCCCCAATTTCAACAAAATAATTAACACTGTAAGGTCTCACCTGAAGCTCAAGAAGCTGAGATGACATGCTGGCCTTGCTGATATTGCTAAGAGACGAGTTTGAGTTTTGCTTCCTTCAGGTTGAGAGTCGAAGGGCGTATTGGACCACACAACAAAACTGCTGTTATTTTTCAAAGCCTTCTCTTGCATCAATTCAATGCGAGGCCTTTTGGGCTTGGAGTGCTATGTGCTCATAACAAAACCAGACGTGTTCACTTTAAGAACCTTGTTCACAATAGTGGGCGTAATTTGCGGCTGTGGCACACCCCATGGATGTATGGATCTCTTAGTGTTTACAACAAAGTCTTTACTGCCTTTTTGTGTCAGCATGGATGTAGGGTACTCAGGGTGTTCACAACCGAGTCATACAAGGATGTATTGTGCTCTGTGTTTACAACCAAGTCATTACTGCCTTTCTGTGTCAGCATGGATGTATTGTGCTCTGGGTGTTTACATCCAAGTCATTACTGCCTTTCTGTGTCAGCATGGATGTATTGTGCTCTTGGTGTTTACATCCAAGTCTTTACTGCCTTTCTGTGTCAGCATGGATGTATTGTGCTCTGTGTTTACAGCCAAGTCATAACTGCCTTTCTGTGTCAGCATGGATGTATCATGCTCTGGGTGTTTACATCCAAGTCATTACTGCCTTTCTGTGTCAGCATGGATGTATCGTGCTCTGAGTTCACATCAAAGTCACTACTGCCTTTCTGTGTCAACAAGGATGTATTGTGCTCTGTGTTCACAACCAAGTCATAACTGTCTTTCTGTGTCAGCATGGATGTATTGTGCTCTGGGTGTTTACATCCAAGTCTTTACTGCCTTTCTGTGTCAGCATGGATGTATCGTGCTCTGAGTTCACAGCAAGGTCATTACTGCCTTTCTGTGTCAACAAGGATGTATTGTGCTCTGTGTTCACAACCAAGTCATAACTGCCTTTCTGTGTCAGCATGGATGTATTGTGCTCTGTGTTTACAGCCAAGTCATTACTGCCTTTCTGTGTCAGCATGGATGTATTGTGCTCTGTGTTTACAGCCAAGTCATAACTGCATTTCTGTGTCAGCATGGGTGTATTGTGCTCTGTGTTAACAGCCAAGTCATTACTGCCTTTCTGTGTCAGCATGGATGTATTAAGCTCTGTGTTCACAGCCAAGTCATTACTGCCTTTGTGTGTCAGCCTGAGTGTAATGTGTTCTGTGTTCACAGCCAAGTCATTACTGCCTTTCTGTGTCAGCATGGGTGTATTGTGCTTAGTGTTTACAGCCAAGTCATTACTGCCTTTCTGTGTCAGCATGGATATATCTTGCTCCTGGTGTTCACAACCAAGTCATTACTGCCTTTCTGTGTCAGCATGGATGTATTGTGTTTTGGGTGTTCACAGCATAGTCATTATTGCCTTTCTGTGTCAGCATGGATATATCTTGCTCTGGGTGTTCACTGCATAGTCATTACTGCCTTTCTGTGTCAGCATGGATATATCTTGCTCTGGGTGTTCACAGCATAGTCATTACTGCCTTTCTGTTTCAGCATGGATGTATTGTGCTCTTTGTTCACAGCCAAGTCATTACTGCCATTCTGTGTCAGCATGGGTGTATTGTGTTCTGTGTTCACAGTCAAGTCATTACTGCCTTTCTGTGTCAGCATGGATGTATTGTGCTCTGGGTGTTCCCAACCAAGTCATTACTGCCTTTCTGTGTCAGCATGGATGTATTGTGCTCTGGGTGTTCACAACCAACTCCTTACTGCCTTTGTGTGTCAGCATGGATGTATTGTGCTCTGGGTGTTCACAACCAAGTTATTACCGCCTTTCTGTGTCAGAATGGATGTATCGCGCTCTGGGTGTTCACAATAAAGTCATTTTTGCCTTTTTTTGTCAGTAACATTGCTAAAAGTCTGTTCCATTATGATATTTTGGCCGCTGAGAGGACAATCTGGGGCAGTCCGTAACTGTTGTCCAAACTATCAACAGCAGACGTATACCACTAGGAGAGCTTACGCTTTTATTGTTCCTTGATTCTCTCCTGTTCAATTTCTGTTTGTCCCATAAAGATTGGAACAAGTGATTGAACTTTTTATTCTTCATGATATTTGTTGTGATGTCCAACAGCAACAACTGACTGTTAGCGTTACCATAACTACTGCTATAACTTTTCGTGTCTGTAACACTTGTCCCTTTCAGGCCCACGCGGAACTCTAGCTTAACAAAACTACCCAGGCTTTTGTTTGGAAAACGTAAAGTGGGCATTGCGTTTTGTCAGAACAGAATCATGCTCAGAATTTTCTGCAGAACAGAGTTGTTCAACGATGCTGACCTTTTGAGGCAGGAGGTCAAGGGGGAGGAGTTAGAAGTCAATGAAGGGGGAGGGTCATTCTGGACTGGGGCTTCTGCAGGCGGGACTGGTGTGGTTGCTGGGCCAACTCGATATCAATGCTGGTGCTCTGCTGAAAACAACAACAACACAGTGGGTGATAGGAACTTGTAACAAAGTACATTACAAGCTATAACAAACTATGCCTCTTGACTGGCTGTGAAGGTTTTCAAAAACATGAATTTCTATTCTGGCATTTTATTGGTTCCTTGTCCTTAATAGCATAAACATAAATACAATTAAGTCATTTTGTATTGAAACAAGAAAAGTGTTGGCTAATGCTATACTTATCTGTTTATATCTATAATCTTTACTCCATTTCTAGAAATGTATTTTCATAAGCCAATATGCGGATCACTAATGTTAGAAAGTGTCGTCCCAGATTAGCATGTGAAATTCACATAAGCTAATAATGGAAGGGTACTTTCTGACTAGTCTGGACTTTCATAAAGAAGATTATTTGTTCAACAAAAAATACCTTTAAGAGGAAAATGTTGTCCATTATTAGCCTGTGCAAACTACATAGGCTTATCTGTGACAACAATTTAAGCACATGCATAAGGCCCCATTTTTCCGGATATCAAGTATGATGAGTTATGGGTCAGGGGAGTGGATGGGTCGTCCTGGACTGGGGCTCCTGCAGGCCGGACTGGTGCTGTTGCTGGGCCAACTCGAAATCAATGGTGGTGCTGTCCTGAAAACAACAGCACAGTGGGTGATGTGAACTTGTAAAAAATGTTTATATTACAATCTTTACGAAACTATGCCTCTTGATTGGTTATGAAGGTGTTTAATAGGCAACATTTCTTTCTAATTAATGTCTAATCTGGCATTTCATTGGTTTATTGTCCTCAATAGCAGGAAAATTAATATAATCAAACCATTTCGTATTAAAACATTGTTGGCTAATAAAACACTGTATACCAACCTGTATATTCATAATGATGTAATTTCATTAGCCAATATGCGGCTCCTAAATATTACAAATAGTCGTCACAGATTAACATGTGAAGTCCACACAAGCTAATCAGGAAGGACAGTTTTTGACTAGACTGGATTTTCATAAAGAGGATATTTCTTTTCAAAAAAAATACCTTAACATATGAAATTGCTGTCCCAAATATGCCTGTGTGGATTGCACAAGCTAATCTAGGACAACGACAACAATTTAAGCACATGCATTAAGCCCCATTTTAAAGAAGTTTTTTTCCTGTATAAAAAAAAAAATAAAAATAGAAAATCATCTTCTTAACATTGTTTTTAAATTGTACTCATTATATGTATCACTTTATTTTTCCATATATTGTACTGCTCATATACATTGGATTTAAATTATGTTATAGGCCACTTGCCCTTAAAGACTACACGCTGACAACACTAGTTTGCCTGTTCTTTGGTGACGCCTTAAAATCCACATTTTCGCAGTAACCAATACGAAGAAATGATTTTTTTTCCAAGTAAATTGCTATCATAAACTTTGTTTGATATGTTGAGGAAAAAACACAAGTTTCTGAAAACATATTACCCAATTGCCCACATACACAAATCCGATCACAGGACCTGTTTTGTGTCATGTTTTGTATCATCCTTTGACCCATTCATTTTGTGAAAGAAAAATGATTCTCGAATTTTAATTATAGTGAATAAATGAGTAGCAAACTTCTTAAAATTGCGAAAATTCTAGTCACAAACTTCTTAAAATTGTGACCCACAAACTCTCAAATTTGAAACAAAACTGATTCCATAAAAAGGAAAAATAGCCCAGAATCAAGCCCCTTCCAGAAAAACTACAACTTCAAAAAAGGCACTGACTGATGAAACAGATGCAAAATATTGGTCAACAATTCAAGCTAGAGACTGGAATGCTACACCCCTGATCCTGGAAAATCATTTATTTTAGTTGGCATAACACTTGCAGGTTTTTCAAAAATATACTTTTTGTGGACATGTTAATTCGTGCATTTCTTACTTGTTGAAAAAAACAACACGAATTTGCTTGGATAATTTTTTTATGTGTTTGAGTAAATTTCGTGGATCAGTAAACCCAGGAAATCAACATTAATTAATGTACCACAAATTTCAACACATTTACAGTACTTAATCAACATGTTTTTAGAAATGTGTTTGACAAGATTTATTTTATTTATTTTTAATTTAAATTTATGATTGTTCATTAAGAACAATAAGTTTGATTTTTTTAGTCCGGTGTATTCCTTAGTTTAAATACAATGCAAACATTAATTGCTGAATAAAGTCGAAACCCAATGACTCTAACTTGGCTGGACTGACAACAAAAGTTTTAGCCATCCAGAATTTGATCCAATCGATCTGAATATACTTATGTTTACTAACATAAATCTGCAATAGATTTACATCTCCAGTTGAAGAGTATTCATACTGCCTAATCTCCGTACTACTTTCTTCTTTTGAATCAGTAAGAACAGAATTTATATACTTGACATTTTTAAGTAATCACTATTTTAAAACAGTAACACAAACAATCAAACAATGATCTTATGTAAGGAATAACGCTAAGAAACAAAGCAATATATAAGCATTATATGCACATCGCCCAAGTATTAAACAAAACATGTATTACTTTATTTGCTTGTGTTTTTATTTAAGAATGACATGACACATAGATACAAAATTGTCTATTCCTTCAAGTTGACATATTATAACTGTAACTCTAACTATTATAGTAGATCTTAATTTTTATAATCATAAACTGTGTATTTTGTAAACACTGTATGCTTGCTTTGTCCACTTGGGCTTTTGGCCTTACGGATGGATTATTTAATAAACCATATTGTGATGCAGCCGTTCCAGCCATAATATTATAGCATCTACAAAAACGCCAGATTGTCATCTTTTACTCAAATCAATTAACGATTGAGTCAATAACATGTTTGAAATTATAGGGAGCCTCTAATCAAGTGCTCATAATCAAGTAACAGCTTTATGCGACCCTAGGCGCTTTATAGCCAGGCAAACAAAACAATGTGAAAATTGTGATGGGGACTTAAAAAAATATGAGACATTAATCCGACCCCTGTAAATTTGAGCCATTTGACATAAATGTATATGAATATTAAGCAATACAAAAAAGATGCTTCGAGGATAGTCCGAGCAAACCGGAAAGTTGAGCCAAGCGAGTTTGAGCCAACAGGTTTTGACTGTATATTATAATTTTTTTAAATTACTATTCTGCTTATCTGTAAACAAGTCAAAGTTCATAGGTTCTCTTAATACATTTTTATTGTATTTATTATTGCATTTTATGTTCATTCTTTCTTTATTTAAATAAATTAAGTTTCCACAATTATATAAGAATTAGTTTTCTAGTTTGGATACTCGTTTACAGTAATTTATAAATATATTAGGACTTCACCACTGTGAGGAAAGTTTAAAAAAGCACAAGAGCCATTCAATTTTAAGCGCTCTGAATTCAATCACACATTGCTTACATTAGTATCTCTTAACAATTATTTTTAATTTGCATGAACAGGGGTGGCGAAATCTCAAAAAACTATACTTGTCCACGGACAACCATTTAGGAAATTTAACTTGTCCGTTGCTGAACTACACTTGTCCGTTAATGTTTATATAAATTATAAACGCATTTATTGATTAATGTAAAACAATGTGGAATATACCAAAATGAGTATGATTTGCTAGTTTTGTTTATAGCTGTATTTCAATAGTACATTCATTATAGCAGTATATTATAAACAATATAAAGACTTTCTAAAACTTTTAATCTTGCAAAGCTAGTGTTATTAAAACATGTGTTGAACATACGTACATCGTAATCTTAACAAATTAAACTAGTCCAATATGTTGACCTCATCAGACTGAGGCTCTGCGCCGCTACTGGTAGCAATTAAATTATCATCAACTGGTAACCATTGAAAATCTGTGAGCCAAGTTTCTTGAAAAGTTCTGGTGCGTTTACTTAGATCATATTTTTTATAATAATCTTTCTTAGTTTTTTTGGGAGGTGGACTGCTCAAAGCTTCGGGTTTCTGCTCTGTTGTTGAAGATTTAAACAAGAGCACCGCCTTGCGGGTGCAGACCGCTCATCTATTTTCTTTTTAAAGGTGAAGGGACTCTCATTTTCAATCACAAAGGAGGGAGGAGTGGAGTGAAGAGGGGTGTATAGTGTGGGGTTGTAGACATTTATTACATTATCTTCCAAAAAAGCGAAAAAAAAAAAAAAAAAAAAATTCGGGGGGGGGGGGGGGGGGGGGGGGGGGGGGGGGGGGGGGGGGGGGGAGGGGGGGGTTTGGGTGCGATGGTTGGACGGTATTTCAAACATAACAGTTTTTTTAAAAAAAATGGGAGGGGGGGGGGGGGGTATAGTGTGAGGGTGTGGTGGTAATTTGTGAGATGATCTTAAAAAAAAAAAAAAAAAAAAAATTGGGGGGGGGGGGGGTATAGTGTGAGGGTGTGGTGGTCATTTGTGAGATGATCTTAAAAAAAAAAAAAAAAAAAAAAAAAATAGGGGGGGGGGGAGGGGGGGAGGGGGGGGGGAGGGCACGGGGGATGGTTTGGGTGGAGTCTATTGTGGTATGTCAGGTAAGAGTAGTTTCATCAAAGTATCAATCAAATCTAATCATAAATAAAGAAGTTATGGCAATTTTAGCAAAATTTAATAATTTGACCTTGAGAGTCAAGGTCATTCAAAGGTCAAAGTAAAATTCAAGTTGCCAGGTACAGTAACCTCATGATAGCATGTAAGTATTTGAAGTTTGAAAGCAATAGCCTTGATACTTAAGAAGTAAAGTGGATCGAAACACAAAATTTAACCATTATATTAAAAGTTACTAAGTCAAAAAAGGGCCATAATTCCGTAACAATGACAACCAGAGTTATGCAACTTGTCCTTTTACTGTACCCTTATGATAGTTTGTGAGTGTTCCAAGTATGAAAGCAATATCTATGATACTTTAGGGGTAAAATGGACCAAAACATAAATCTTAACCAAATTTTCAATTTTCTAAGTATAAAGGGCCCATAATTCCGTCCAAATGCCAGTCAGAGTTACATAACTTTGCCTGCACGGTCCCCTTATGATAGTTCATAAATCTTGCAAGTATGAAAGCAATAGCTTTGATACTGTAGGAATAAG
>NC_068355.1:31951902-31971392 GCF_020536995.1 Dreissena polymorpha | reverse complement strand
GGTACAGAGTTCTCTTAAAAGTAGGGATATTATATACTTATAAGAAAATCAGGGTTTTTTGCAATCGCCATTTTCATTCACATTTTAAACTTTAATCGCCAGCTGAAAGATTCAATCGCCTTTGGCGATTTTGGCGATCGGAAACGCCTACATAGTAGTAGTATTGTTTACATATTAAGTATATTACAATTTTGGTGATGAACTAATATATTTGATTTGTCTGTGTCCAAACATATTTATGGGGAATCAGTGTTGTGTTCTAGTGCTGCACGATATGGACAGAAAGCAACACATAAACATTCAGAGTATTGTAGAATCACCCGAATGGATTCTTGTTCTTAATTAACTTATTGTTTTCTTAATTGTATTTTTCACATTTCATCTCATATGTATGTAGGAATTTTTAATTTTGTTTGCAGATTTCAGTATGAAGACCAAAATGTATTTTACATGAAATATTAAAGCTAGAAATTGTTCATTCTATAAAAAAACTTTTGGTTGGAAATTGTGTTATGATCTCTTCCAAAAATCACTTTTAATAATTTTAACATTGAGACTGGAGAAGGATGTAATGTAGATTGTTCTCAAGTGGTTCAATACAGAGTCATGGAATGCAACTATAACCACTAGTTAATAAATTGGAGTGTTCTCCTTAACAAGGAAGATTTTATTCATAATGAGAATGCTATATTGAAAGTAAGTAATGAGTGAAAGACATACTCAACTAAACAATACCAGTATTGTGACTATATACCTGGAAAAAGTATTTTGAGTATGAACACCCATCAATGGTTAAAGAGGTTTGTTTTTAGAAGATTCAGTTTGTACAGTTATTCACTATTAAACAATTTTAAGCAAGCTCCACAAGATACTTTTCAAATTATTTGTAATTGACAGACATGTATAGTTTAATCACATAAAATACATAAATGTGCTAAGTTATCTCCTAGACCATCTATGACAGTATAGTACTTGCATATGTCTGCTTGTATAAATGGATCATAATTATCACCCGCCAAAGACGGAGGGATATAGTTTTGTCATTGTCCGTCTGTCAGTCTATCAGTCCATCCATCTGTCTGTCTGTCACAGACTTTCTAGGGCTTTATCTCAGAACTATTTAAGATTTCAACATGAAACTTGATAGGTGTATAGATATACATAAGGTGAAGGCGGGGGATATCAATGCAACAAATTTGCTGGTTGATAAGGAATTAAAAGTAAGAAACTGGTGAAACCAGTGTTCTAACATAAGCTTGGCTAATTAACCACACCATTGCACTTGAACTAATATAATTGTATAGTAAAACTTGAGATATTTTGTAATGGGGCGAAGATCCACATTTGTTCAAATGTAGAGTCACTTTAAAGAATTAAATGTAAAATTTAAGCAGGCACTTTTACAGTGGAAATAGCTTGAATCAGAAAGATCATGTGACGAAAGTGAAAAACACTTGAGTAATGTAGTGCTGGCAGAGAGCGAGACAAGTGCAGCAATCTGGAGTTGATTGCGTATTCTTATCTGTTTATATGTGTAAATATTTTTAAAGTTTGATTCATTTCTTTTTGAATTGATAAATAGCATTTTCATGAAATGCATTACAATTTCAAGCATTGTAAATATTTATAATTTTTTGGGAATCCTATGCGCTTGTTACATGGCACTATTGTTATTGACAAAGGTTTTAAACTTGGAAAAAATATATAGCTTGCATTTCCTACACGAGAACTAACATTCAATGTTAAACGCATGTGTCTAACCAAACAACAGACAGCATAAAGACAAACATAGTAATGTTTGTCAAGGTATTGACAATGGCATTTACCATGTTTTAATTTTGTTGATCAGATGATGTTTGATGTCATTTGTTTGACAGCATAAGTGTCCACCCAATGAAAATATGATATTAGTTTACAATATTTATGCATACTGAAACAGTTTTCTCCGTCAGGTCATTCAGTACATCGTTTGATGTCATTTGTTTGACAGCATAAGTGTCCCCCCAATGAAAATATGATATTAGTTTACAATATTTATGCATACTGAAACTGTTTTCTCCGTCAGGTCATTCAGTACATGGCCCAAAACAACATGGATTAGTTTGGGCAATTAACAATGGTAAATTTGCTGCCACCCGTCCACATAGAAAGTGTGAAGAAGGATTACTGAGAGATCCAAAAATGTCCTTTAATAACTTTATTTCACAATCACACATTAATCAAGAAAGTTAAGAAATACACTATTACCATAAATCCACAAATATAATACGCCCTCGTGCATAATACGCACCCCCAAGTTTGGTCAAAATTTATGGGTAAAAATTGAAAATCCGAGTCAAATACACACTAAAAAAATCAGTGTCCGAAATCGGCCATTTCCGAAAAAAATGTGTCAATATATTTTTGTGTTGTGAAAATAGCAAATCAATTTGGTGTTGTCAACTATCTGTTTCACATTAATACCCTGGTATATGATCGGGATGTGTTATAGTGCTGTTGTTATGACAGTTGCATAATAAATATCTCTGTCTGTTGTTTATATTACCATTGATTGTTACCGATAACACACGGGCCCCTTGCTGACATCCGGGTCAAGCAGTCATAATTACAAAAGAAAGAAGCAGAGACGCTTGTTTTTTGTTTTCACATTTAATTCAATTGACAATATTCGGGACGATAATAATAATAAAGTAATAAGAAGACAAAATAATTACATCCGTTGTTATAGTTGTCTAGATGAATTACTTTTCCGAAGTGTTACACACTCGATACTTTAATATAACTTAAAATACAATTAAACCACTTGTGTTTTTCATGATCTCTTTAATTAAAATACGCTGCTGTCATTAAGGCTTGTTGGGAGTAAAACACAAATTAATTATCACCTTTCAATTTAATTCGGCAATTGGCAAACAGGTGTAATAGACTCTATTAGCATCATAAACTAATTATTAATTACCACTCTTTACTTCAGATATGGTAAATATGCTAAGATAGAATATGGTCAGCTTAGAAGATATAGTACTTAGAAATATTTATTTAGGTATTGTCAGGTTGTTTTTTTTTCATTTGCTAATCTCTTTATACGATTTAGCGTCCAGTCGCTATTTTGTAGGCAGACGACGATATTCAAATTATATACAGTGTCTGCGCATGAAATTAACCAATATTATCCGATAGCTCCTCCCGTTCTCACGTTTCATTCGACAACGTCATTTCATGTGTAAGCGAGCTCAATGTTGATTGGCCAGCTACCATGCGCACTTCAATAACAATAAGGTCAAGCGATGTCGCATAATCGGGTACAGACCGGGTTTTTGTGTTACTGTTCGAATTGCGAACACTTTCATTAAAACAAAGAGACAAATATAGAAAACCAGTCCGATATAAATGGCGGATGTTTTCAAATGAAATTTTACTAGATTTTCGCATGTTCACAAATAAGATTTTTATTGAGCCAAATTCTCAATACTTTCGCAAATGACTCAAATGGCGAACGACAGCGCAAGCCCTGTTGCACCCCTTTGATGTAATGGTGTAGTTCAAAATGGCTGCCACGAAGCTAATAACAGCGATTAAGTTAAAAATTTGCACAGGAAAAAATTTGTTCTGCTCTAAACTCATATATTATACTACTTGAAGAAAAAATCGGCAGGTAAAAAAATTGCGTATATATTCGTAGATTTACGGTATAAAAGTTATGAAAAGTACATTTTAAACATTAAAAAGTGTTGATATCAAGGCTCAAGTTTCAACAGTATATATTCAAAAGCACCCATCTGTTCTCCTCCTCTCTTCTCCCCCAAAACCGCTGAATACACTTGGGGACTTGTACTTATGCTTAGTTTACATCTGGCCACGATCTCCCCGATTAGCCAGAGGCTAAAAAATACGGGGAGCTCTACAATTAAATGGTATACTCCACGTTCTGTTACGCTTCCTTACGAAATCAGCACGTTTTGTTGCTACGATCGAGCCCACCAATTTGCATCACGTTCTGTTACGCTTTGTTGCGATCAACACGATTGGCTTCCACGCTTCACCACGTTCTGTTACGTCCTGTTAGATCTCCCACGACAAAGCCGCTTTGTTGCGATCTGCGATTTGACAGATTAAAAAATGAATCGGGAGCAATCGTGTGAAATTAAGTTTGATTTAAAATCTGTCCCGATGCCCACGATGTTTCCGATTCAACCACGTTCCGTTACGCTCCCCCCACGATCACCACCCGATTCGACTCCACTCTCTCTTACATTCGCCACGATGCTCTGGAATCGGGGACATCGGGGTAATCGTGGCCATATGGTAAACCTAGCATTACACAACAAGTATTCAAAGCAATATAGCTTCCTTATTTTGTAACAGATTTTGTTGAAAATGGGACCGAGAATAATTCAAAATATTAATTTAACCAATTAAAAACATCACTTAAAAAGTCAAATTCTCAAGATCATAAAACTTTAAATAATAAAAGAATAAAAAATAATAATGTGACAAGTCACACATATCACACCTTTGACTGGCTAATATCTTGTATGTGCCCGATTGACTCTAACAACACAAGTCACACAGATCACACATTTGACTGCTAATACCTTGTATGTGCCCCATTGACTCTAACAACATGTACACATCCCTTTCTCAGGTAGTTAAGAATAAAACATTGCAAGTTGTTTTGGCAACTCTTCCACAAGGGCCTGTCCTAATTCACACAGAGTGAGACTTTTCTAACACAACACTATTCAAGCTTGAATATCTCAGTTATGAGAAAGGTTTTGAATTAATATTGTACATGTGATCATTTGACTTTCATTCGGTGCAATCTCACAATACAATTGAACCATATTGTTTTTAATGCCTCCTTCTTCGAAGGTTTTGTTATGTTTGATATTAAATCTGCATTATTTGCAATGATATTTTTATTTAATGTATTATCTGAAATATGTAAATGTTCCTGATGTAATGTATGATTGTTATGGAGTGTTGATGTCATGAAAACACATTCTTTAATTGTTTGGTAGAAAAAGGCCGATTATAAAAAAAAGATCATGTTAGATTCAAATTTATATATACAGTAATAATAATAATGATTTTATTGGTGCACATATCATATCAATACAACAAACAGTCAACAATTTAACAATTCAGGTATATCACAGATACGGTTTCCATCAGAGATCATAATACACATATTATATGGTTCATACTCTATCACATTTCATCACACTTATTGGTCGATATTACATTATATTTAATTAAAGAAATATGAGTGCAACTGGATAACCCGTAAAGTTTGACGATAAATCGTACAAAGCTTATTTCCAACGGGGTCCAAAGCCGTCACATGAAGATCTTATTGACGCAAAAGTATGCCATAAATTCGACATATATGATGGAATAAAGTGACAACGGTCTTACAATGTGATATTATAGTATTAATAAAATAATTCTTATTGTTGAATATGAAACAACACGCCATTCTGTGAACAAAGACCACTCAAGGGATTTGGGTCATCATGGTTGTTGACAGGTTGTCCTTATTGGCAGGGTTGATTGAAACTTGAAAAAATATGCAAGTAGGCTTTTCCCAGGTAACTTATCTACGTATGTGCTGTATTGTTTAAATAGAGGAATACTAATGCATATGTAATGTAATAAAGGTTTGAAAATACAGTGTTTGCTTCAGATTGTTCTGGAATTGATTCTTACCTACACCAAGATCATAAGCCACTCTCCTACAATTGTGTCCTTTGTCTAACATACTTATCGCCGTAACACATTCATCCAACGTCAAGACTTTTTTTTTCTGTCATTTATGCAACGACTCATCAAGGAGAAATTTAAAAAAGAAATGATATTAAACACTATGTTTGTAATTGGCATTGTAATTGTAACAAATCCGTAAATTGATGTAAGCCCCAAACTTTTCTTTGATATTTTTCGGCAATCAGTACCTTAATCGCGAGCAACTTAAATCAAAAGGCAACTAATCTTTCTCTTTCGACAAACTGTCAAATGCATAAAGAAGCAGGCTACCAATAAGCAGTGTGTGTTAAATAAACAACAAAACTGATATCGAGTTAAGTAAACTGTCAATTGCCAATATCTCCATAGCGACCGACCAGTGCACTGATTAAATGTTTATCACATGACTATCACAGCATCATGGCGGCCATTGTTTTATTGACAGTTGTGAAATCGTTAATTGTTATGATTGAAGTGGTTGTTGTTAGCCTCTTTCAAGGAAAACAAGACTTTATTTTGCAAACCGATGGCAACATACAATGATTTATACAAAATGCTGCAAAAAATATCGTTAGCATTGCATTTATAAGTTAATGTATGCTGTTTTGTCAAATCCAAATTATTCATTATAAACGTTATATTATGATAATTAAAACGATTTTGTTCGTCAATCGACTCTATGGAATGTAAAATGTTGGTCGCTGGTCGTTGAAGTGGTCTTTGTTAGCTATCAAAATCGACTTTGGGAATGTAAAATGGCGGTCGTTGGTGATTGTTGACAGGCGGGCGTTATTTGCAGGTACTTAACATAGTAAAATTGTTCGCGGGGAGGGGGGGGGGTTTGACTGTAGCTCAATGTTTTGAGTTGTTAGCGCAAGCGGACAACTAATGTAGAGGGAGTTTTGCAAGTCAGTCTGCTCTTAACTACGCCAGGAACAACTGTGTGCAACGACATTGGCCAGTCTAGTGTTTAACAGCTTGTGCGACGACATCGGCCAGTTAATCATTGAAATCTGTACATATTGGCTGCTTTAGTGAAAACAGGTCTTAATGCATGTCACACTGATTAGCCTGTGCAGCGTGCACATTTTGTCGAAGTTATCTCTATAACATAAATATGAGGATAAACAGTGCACACACATGTTGACCTGTGCTTAAGACACACTCTTTATAAATTTGTGTTCATTTCAAACTTGCGTTATAAAAAGCTATAACATAATTTTGAAAACTGAGTTGCATCTAAGATTATGCATTAGTGAACAACTTCAGTGCTTTCAGCGATTTGATTTATTTAGGTAAGAACCAACAGTTTGTCATTCAGATGTACAGTACGACCAAAGCGGAACAAACGTATTTCGCGATCCGCGGTGGCAAGGCGAAACGAGTCGATGCCGCGTCAGTCGTCGAAGCCGCGTCAGTATGCGGCGGCAAGTCGCATTTCGCCGCGAAACTTCGCATCTGTCCGCCGAGGCATGCCGCGGTCCGCGACATGATACCGAGTCGATGCGATCATGAAATATTATTTTTTTTAATTATTAGTTACATGTAGTTAACAAATTTTGAAAGAACAATTATAATAATAATTAAAATCATAATAAATTAATTGTGCGCGGATTGTATTAGCATATACATGTAAGCATAGTTAATGTGTCTGGCCAATTATTAAGTTTGTTTCCCGCCCGTAGCGTATGTATTTCACACATAAACAAGGTCACGTAATTATGTTTTCGCACATACAAGTGGTCAAGGCTCCAGCATATGGTGGATTTATAAATTAATTGCATGTTGATTCCGCTATTATATTTTAGCTGAGAAAATTAGCAGTTTGAAGCCACATCAATAATCAAGATGGTGACGACGTTTTTGTAGTTTTGTTAATTATCAGCTTATTATAACTATTGTTTGAATATGCGTATATAAACACGTTTTATTTTGTTCATATTATACAGTTAATATCGCTACTAATTACCCGATAATCCCGTATATTCCAGTTTTAAAGCAAATGCTGGTAAATATTTACGATACACAAACATTCTCGATATTTCCTTAAGTATCAAAAACATTTTGGCATTTGTTACTATTTATAGAGATGATGAAATAACGTCTAATCGGGGCGTTTTTTTTCTCCACTATACACGCGATTTACGCCTGACGTGATGTTCATTTATTTATACAACACAAAATACACCCAAACTTTCCAAACGACGTTTTACATGTCTGCATAATTTTCGCGCGCTTTTTATGAAACAAAGGTTTTTTTAGCACTGTTTATTTGACGCTAGAATTTGCCAAAGGACGCGTTAGCATTAAAATTCGGAAGTGTGTTTCGGATTACAAATTTAATAATGATAATCGAACGAAACATAAACAGTTGCGCGTAATTAATTCTACGCTACACATACATGTATGTACATGTAGGTGGATATCTTTTCACTTGATCCGCCGTGTACGTATGCGGCGGATTTACTCCGCAAAAGTACGCGTGGTTAATACAGACTCGGCGTCGTTGCGCGGAAAGATGCCGAGTGCCACGGCGATACGCCGCGTGAACACACGATTCGGCCGTCGCGGACTAATAATCTGGCCGTGGCGTAGCCGCGGATTATGTTTGTGCCGCTTTGGCTGTACTGTATTGTTAACGCATAATTTGTATGACAAAATGACTGTTAAAATCTTCTCTTATTTTATTTTGGTAGGAACCAATGATTTGTCATTCTGATACATTGTTTACTCATAATTTGTATGCCAAAATGACTGTTAAAATGTTTTCTTAATTGGTATTTGATTTGCATCTTATATGTTGGTCCTCTACACAGATTGTTAGCTATGGGGTTATTGGCCTGTCTTCTGTGTCATCTATTATAATCTGCTTCAAATCTCCACCCCAATCAGTGGGCTGATCCTAATGAACCTTTAAATTAATGATCATTGGGTGATCCTCTTTCAAAGTGTTTCAATCTATATTGGCAACTATATTGCCTAAATTGATCTTAAGAGATAAAGATATTATTTTTTTCATAAAAATTAAACCTTAACAACATGTCTTAAGATAATTTTTAAGTGAAATTTATTTAATTATAGGATTTGTCTTATTAATTGGTTGTTTTCTTAATTTCATTTTACTTGATTGTTAAGTCATTTTTGGGTAGGAATTTCGGAATTTAGTTTTGCAGACTTCAGCCTGATGAGCAACATTTCTTGTACATGGAATATTAACGCTAGAAATTATTCTATTTATAATAACTTTCAGATGGGTATTTTATTATGGTCCCTTTAAAAAAACTCTTTTTAGCGAGGCTGTTTTTGGAGAAAACCCGAGCTATTGTCATAGCCAGCTCGTCCGCCATCTGCCGTAGGCGTCGTGCTAAAAGCTAAACATTGGCTCTAAAATCAAAGTGCTTCCACCTACATCCTTGAAACTTAATATGTAGATGCAGGTTGATGAGTTCTACACGCCACACCCAATTTTGGGTCCATAGGTCAAAGGTCAAGGTCACTGTGACCTCTAATATCAAACTTTAACATAGGCTCTAAAATCAAAGTGCTTCCACCTACAACTTTGAAACTTCATATGTAGTTGCACCTTAATGAGTTCTACATGCCACACCCATTTTTTGGTCACTAGGTCAAAGGTCAAGGTCATGGTGACCCGAAATAGTAAAATGGTTTCCGGATGATAACTCAAGAATGCTTACGCCTAGGATCGTGAAACTTCATCAGGGGTGTGATTTTTCCGTGGATCCGCGGATTTCCGCGGATCGGATTGTCCTGGATATCACTTCTGAGATTTGCATAAATTCGTTTTAAAAAATGTGGGGGAGAGAGGCTACCACCGATTCCGCGGACGTATTTCATAAGCGGCCCGAAATATCCGCGGCCCGCGAAATCTCTCCGCATTTTACACTGGTAGATTATGCCTAAGCATTTTTAAAACGTGCAATATAATTGGCTATCGTTTCCCAATCTTCCAATTGAAATCGTGTTCTTAAAATGCGCTCTGTGATTTGTTTTCAAATGGCGCCGTTGTGAAGAGAAAATTAAGATTATTGAAAGAACAAATAGCAATTGAATAAACGACTGACATCACCTAGTCTGATAGGAATAATGAAATGTGTTTGTAAAAAAAAAGACTACGTTTTAGATACAAGCAACACATATTTTGTTAAGAAATATGCCCACTGAATTTGTGTCACGGAAACCAGTGTTTGCAAATTGGAGTTTAGTCTACTCGCGAAGTAAAACAATTTTGAAGAGTATCGTTCGAACATGGAAATAGACAAACATGATTTGATTCATATGTCTGTGGGTCTGTGTGTAATCAGATTCATATGCATATTCTGCTTTATTATGTTTGTCACGCTGTTCAGTTAACTGAAATAGCTTTGAACTGAGTGAAGATGTGAAATGCAAGATATTGAAAGGTAAACAAATTAAATATATTAATTTAACTCAGTTAATACATCATTAACACCAGACGCACACTCAAGATTGTTTGTTTATATGAAATTTTATGCACACATAAAAGGTTTTATGAATCGAGCTTGGTTCTAAGTTATGTAAAGACGCGGGGCGGATTGGAATTATGCCAATAGGTTGCCTAATGTTGCATAGCGCTCAGCCAATCGGGCTCCGGGGTCCGAGTCACGTGACCACGCGCTTAGCGTCCTTTCGCAGACAAAGCAAAGCGCCCTTCTCTCAGTCTTAGAGAACGCTGTAAGCAGAAAGTTGCTCGGGCGTGAAATGTCATTTCACGTTTGGCGGGTTTCTTGCTTGCCCAGCAGGGTAGAAGGGATCTAGTCATAAATCTAATAGATTAATTTAGATGTTTTGTTTAATTTATGACATTTTGCAATAAATGTCCTTTTCACTCAGACTGGTTTTCTGTACTTTCTTTGTTACTCCGTCCTTATCCTTTGGTGGTGATAAGTCGCTATTTAAGTGGAAAGGCGATTCATAAATGAAATTTTATGCACACATAAAAGGTTTTATGAATCGAGCTTGGTTCTAAGTTATGTAAAGACGTGGGGCGGATTGGAATTATGCCAATAGGTTGCCTAATGTTGCATAGCGCTCAGCCAATCGGGCTCCGGGGTCCGAGTCACGTGACCACGCGCTTAGCGTCCTTTCGCAGACAAAGCAAAGCGCCCTTCTCTCAGTCTTAGAGAACGCAGTAAGCAGAAAGTTGCTCGGGCGTGAAACGTTGTTTCACGTTTGGCGGGTTTCTTGCTTGCCCAGCAGGGTAGAAGGGATCTAGTCATAAATCTAATAGATTAATTTAGATGTTTTGTTTAATTTATGACATTTTGCAATAAATGTCCTTTTCACTCAGACTGGTTTTCTGTACTTTCTTTGTTACTCCGTCCTTATCCTTTGGTTGTGATAAGTCGCTATTTAAGTGGAAAGGCGATTCATAAATGAAATTTTATGCACACATAAAAGGTTTTATGAATCGAGCTTGGTTCTAAGTTATGTAAAGACGCGGGGCGGATTGGAATTATGCCAATAGGTTGCCTAATGTCGCATAGCGCTCAGCCAATCGGGCTCCGGGGTCCGAGTCATGTGACCACGCGCTTAGCGTCCTTTCGCAGACAAAGCAAAGCGCCCTTCTCTCAGTCTTAGAGAACGCTGTAAGCAGAAAGTTGCTAGAAAAATTATCGTACCTCCATTCCGCCTCCGCTTAATACAATAATATATATATAAAAACAAAAAATTTTTTTTTTTTTTTTTTTTTTTTGCTCATTCATAATACCTTCTATGTGTGTTTTTGACTAATGCCTTTTTACATTGTCATGTATATTGATGCAGTTGTAAATATGCCTTTTATTATGTACCTTCAGGTATGCTCTGCCTTATATGTAATAAGGCGGGTTTCTTGCTTGCCCAGCAGGGTAGAAGGGATCTAATCATAAATCTAATAGATTAATTTAGATGTTTTGTTTAATTTATGACATTTTGCAATAAATGTCCCTTTCACTCAGACTGGTTTTCTGTACTTTCTTTGTTACTCCGTCCTTATCCTTTGGTGGTGATAAGTTGCTATTTAAGTGGAAAGGCGATTCATAAATTTAGTCTATTAACTGTAATTCAATACATTGAAAAACTGCTGCTATTGATCACAATAAATACTAACTTAACTGTTTCCTTTGCATCCTCAGTATGTTAAATGTGAAGTTAAACAGGTTTTTATAAAGAAATGTTGTTATGAAGTTCAAAAAGTTGTTTATTTTAATGTCTGTTTTTATGTTTGTCATTGCGTTATGCGCGCCATTCGCCTAGTCCAAATCAGTCAACAGAATTTTCCTCCCCTCTGACTTTGCCTCAATCACACCCCTGTTCATAGGTACATTGATCATGACTCACAGATGACCCCTATTGATTTTCAGGTCACTAGGTCAAAGGTCAAGGTCACGGTGACCCGAAATAGTAAAATGGTTTCTTGATGATAAGTCAAGAACGCTTATTCCTAGGATCATGAAACTTCATAGATACATTGATCATGACTCGCAGATGACCCCTATTAATTTTCAGGTCACTAGGTCAAAGGTCAAGGTCACTGTGACCCGAAATAGTAAAATGGTTTCCGGATGAGAACTCAAGAACGCTTATGCCTAGGATCATAGGTACATTAATTATGACTGGCAGATGACCCTTTTTGATTCAGGTCACTAGGTCAAAGGTCAAGTCACAGTGACCTGAAGCAGTCAAAGGGTTTCTAACGTAATCACACAATGGCTGCCACTACAACTGACAGCCAATTTGGGGGCATGTGTGTTTTACAAACAGCCCTTGTTAGGATTTTATCAGTCAATAGTGTGTATGCCCCGGCCTTGATTGATGTGTGAGGTATATATTGATTGACCAATCCGTCCATTCATACTTTACTTGACATTTGCCTTAGTTGGCAATTATATTTTTCACTAATGCTTATTTCTGGATTTATCTTTATTGTCATTCTTCAAGCTTTTGGCATTGCATTTAAACCACTTCTGGGACATTCATCACCAATCTTTGACTAATACAACATGGGTGAAATTTTAAGACATTCGTACAAAAAAAGAACAAAGAGGAAAAAATGTTCAAAGTTAATTGAAAATAGAATAAATTAATTACAGTACAGCCAACACGGAACAAACATATTTGCGATCTGCGGCGGCAAGGCGCAACAGTCGATGCCGAGAAGGCCGTTGAAGCCGCCTCAGTATGCGGTGGCAAGTCGCATTTTGCAGCGAAGCTTCGCATCTGTCTGCCGAGACATGCCGAGGCAAGCCGCGATCCGCGACATGACGCCGAGTTCATGGGCATCTTCAAATCAAAATCTTTTTTAAATGATTAGTTGGTCAAAGAAATTTAAAAGAACAATTATAATTATATTTATTATCATAATTAATTTTATGCGCGCGGATTCAAAATAGATAAACTAGTTAATCAAAAAGCATGCTGTTGTTTTGTTTTTAGTGATTGCATTCTGGTTTCTAAAGAAATTGCTGTCATCTGGATATAAATAATTATTATTTTAAAAGAATGCAAAGAAAAAAAATCGAATTAATTAAAACAAAATACGATTGTCACATACATGTTTTTATAAGATTCCAATAATCATTTGCCATTGTCATTTTTAGAATTGGCTAAAGTACTTTAAGTTACTTTGTGTGCGTTTATTGCGCCGTATGATTATTGTCTTTATATTAAAACGATCAACAGACGTATTTGTTTTGGGTTTAATTTTTACGACAACATGTATTAGCATATAAGCATATTTAATGTGTCTGGCCAAGTTGTTTGTTTCCCGCCCGTAGTGTATTTATTTCACACATAAATGTCACGTAATTATGTGTTGGCACATACGAGTGGTCAAGAATCCAGCAGTTGGTGGATTTATGATTGCTTGTTGTTTTTTCTATTATATTTAAGCTGAGACAATTAGCAGTTTGAAGCCACATCGATAACCAACACTTAATTGTTGTTTTGTTAATTATCAGCTTATTATAACTATTGTTTGACTATGTGTATATAAATTAGTTTCATTTTGTTTATATTATACAGTTGATATTGCCAATCATACCTGATAATTCCGTATATGCCAGTTTTAAAGCAAATTTCGGTAAATATTTACGATAAAAGTGCTCAAGACACACTTACATTCGCAATTATTCTTAAGTATCAAGTGCATTTTGGCATTTGTTACTATTTAAAGATATGATGAAATAACGCCCAATCGGGGCGTTTTTTTTCCCTACTGAACATGCACAAAGCCCCTGACGTGATGTACATGTTTTTATACAACACAAAATACACCCAAACTTTCCATGCAACGTTGTACATGTCTGCATAATTTTCGCGCGCTTTTTATGGAGACAAAGGATATTTTAGCACTTATTATTTGACGCTAAAATTTGTTAATGTCCCATTAGCATTAAAATTCTGAAGCGTGTTTCAGATTACAAATTTAAGAAAGCTCATTTCAGAATCGAACGAAACATTAACATTGTGCATAATTTATTCAACGATAATTTGTTAAAGCGCATTACGTGCCATATCGCTTATAAAAATGTGAAAATAATAAATATGAAAGTAGCTTAAATCTAGGTTTCTATGCTACACAAATGTACATGTAGGTGTATATCTTTTCACTCAATCTGCCGGATACGTATGCGGCGGATTTACTCTGCGCAAGTACGCGAGGTTAAATCAGACTTGGCGTTGTTGCCCAGATCGATGCCAAGTGCCTCAGCAATACGCGCGTGAACACTCGACACGCCCGCCGCAAACTAAATTTTGGGCCGTGGCGTACATGTAGCCGCAGATTATGTTTGTTCTGCATTGGCTGTAATGTAGATCAAGCATCTAAAAAAAATGAAACCACTTCTGTCATATTAACATAGTATAATTTAAAAACTGTAAACTCTAAGAGGGTGCTCAACACTACGCTTTTACAGAAAACCATTAACTCATTTTTTTCGATTGATGACGTATTGAAACTTTCTGATTCGTTATCAATGCTATTTAAGAATATGTATACAAATATTGTATGAAATAAATATGATTTATTACCAAAATAGTTTTTTATGTCCCCCACTATAGTAGTGGGGGACATATTGTTTTTGCCCTGTCTGTTGGTCTGTTGGTCTGTTTGCGCCAACTTTAACATTTTGCAATAACTTTTGCTATATTGAAGATAGCAACTTCATATTTGGCATGCATGTGTATTTCATGAAGCTGCCCATTTTGAGTGGTGAAAGGTCAAGGTCATCCTTCAAGGTCAGAGGTCAAATATATGTGGCCAAAATCGCTCATGTTATGAATACTTTTGCAATATTGAAGATAGCAACTTGATATTTGGCATGCATGTGCATCTCATAGAGCTGCACATTTTAAGCGGTGAAAGGTCAAGGTCAAGGTCATCCTTCAAGGTCAAAGGTCAAATATATGTTGCCCAAATGGTTTATTTTATGAATACTTTTGCAATATTGAAGATAGCAACTTGATATTTGGCATGCATGTGTATCTCATGGAGCTGCACATTTTGAGTGGTGAAAGGTCAAGGTCAAGGTCATCCTTCACAAGGTCAAGGTCATCCTCCAAGGTCAAACGTCATATAGGGGGACATTGTGTTTCACAAACGCATCTTGTTTTAGAGTAGAATTGGAGTAGACAGATAATAATATACACAAATTGGTTTCATACATTAAAACAATTGTTTCACAAAGTACATATCATAAAGGGATATGCTTTATGGTTTACAACACATGTCAATTGTTTAAGGATAATATTGTTTAGGGTCAGGTAAAAATAGCCTTCAAAGTGCTAACTGTAAAAGTTGTATGGCCATAATTGGTATATAAGTTGCTATTGAAATTTTGCTTATGACAAGTGTTATTCTGTTTTATGTTTGAATGCTTTTACAAACATATTATATAGATATATTATAATATTAAATTATTTTGATTCTTGATACGCAAATAATATTGTTGCTTTCGTGTTCATTTTCCTCATATGCAAGATGTTTATGTTTATATTTATGCCACCTTCGAAGAAGAGGGGGTATATTGTTTTGCACATGTCAGTTGGTATGTCCGTCGGTCTGTAAGTCTGTACACCAGATGGTTTCCGGATAACTCAAGAACGCTTAGGTTAGTATCATGAAACTTCATAGGAACATTGATCATGACTGGCAGATGACCTCTATTGATTTTCAGGTCACTAGGTCAAAGGTCAAGGTTACAGTGACTACACAGTAAAATGGTTTCCGGATGATAACTCATGAATGCTTACGCCTAGGATCATAAAATTTCATAGGTACATTGAGTCATTGATCATGACTGGCAGATAACCCCCAAAGATTTTCAGGTCACTTCGAAGGTCAAAGGTCAAGGTCACAGTGACTTGAAACAGTAAAATGGTTCCCGGATGATAACTTAAAAATGCTTATGCCTAGGATCATGAAACTTCATAGGTACATTGATAATGACTGGCAGATGACCCCTATTGATTTTCAGGTCACTAAGTCAAAGGTCAAGGTCACTGACAAAAAAAGGATTCACACAATGGCTTCCACTACAACTGACAGCCCATATGGGGGGCATACATGTTTTACAAACAGCCCTTGTTATGATGATAATGATGGTGATGGTAATAATAGTTATGATGATGGTGACAATGTTAATAATAAAGATGATGATAATGAGGAGGAGGAGAATGATAATGACGAAGCTGCTGATGACAGGGCTTTTTTACCTCATATAACAGATGCCGAATATCGGCGTCTTCCCCCACCAAACTAGACTGGTTTTTTCCCATTTTCGGACCAAAAAATTCCCTCTAAAAAATTTAATAGAAAGATGTGTCTCATGATTATAATATCTCAATTCTATTTCAATTTAATCTTGTCAAACGTACTAAATTATGAAAAAAGCATTAGAACAGTTTGTATTTTTTCCCCAAATATGTCTCTTTCGCCCTCTATTTTCCCCTTTCACCCATCGTCCAGCGTCTTCCCCTTTGTCTAAAAAACCCCCTGGATGATGATGAAGATGCACAAGATTATGACTTTGATGGTAATGACGATTGAAATAAGGGTGGAGAAAAAGGTGATGATGATGAGGATGAATCATATTACACTGTATACATCATCATTGGCTCTTCATGTTACATTAAGATGCTATTTAACAAATATTCTGTTTGTATTTTAGTAGTTTTTAAATAAACGAATCATGTTAAATACTAGTCTAAAATAACGGTTCAATTTCTTTGCAAAACCTTATCGGTGAACAATAATTCAGAACAAATCAAACAACACATTTGAGTGAATTTTAAGAATCAAACGTTCACTCTTGGAGTTTTGTTCCACTAACTGGTACCTGTTGATTTGTATGTTTGGTTGTTTTTTTTTATCAGTTGACCAGTGTATTAGAAGCATAGGCATTAAATCATGGCTGCTTAAATAGTCAATCCATAAGTTGTAAAGTTTCATTCACAGCCAAATGTAGGTCCTGTAGTTTTCCTAAATGCAGGACATATTAATAAAAGGAAAACTGCCCTACCCTCTGGTAGCCATGTTTTCAAAGCAACCAGAACTCGGGCCAAGATATCATTCGGCTGCAAATGTTCTGACCAAATGACATGAACAATGGACAATATATAGAGAATACACAGGCATTTAAATAATGAAATACTAATAAATTGTCATGCAATGTTCTCTTATCAGATGTACTTTTATTCTTAAATATTGAATGCACCATCAGACACTCTTAGTTTGTAAGTTTGATTCTAATTGTACACTGACACTCTTAGTTTGTAAGTTTGATTCTATTTGTACACTGAAACTTTATTTAAACGGTTTCTTGGCCTTTTACTCCATGAGCTACATCACTTGGATATTCAAATAGTTGTTGAACAAGACTAAACCTGCGCCCCAATCATACTCTTACATTGACTTTGATGACATCTTGTTAAATTATGTGGAGTAAATAACAATAAAAAGCAGTTGTTGATATGATTATAAATTGCTGACTGATCTTATATTTAAATGTTTTAGTTTTTTATCAAAATGTATACCGTTCATAAGCAGTTATAGGAATACTAAATTATGAAGTGTGTGGCAGTTGCACACACTTAACAACACCGTTTTGAAATTGTTATTACAGAAATTGTAAAATCTATAAAAAAAACTACTTTTAGGTTAATATTTTTGTATGATCACATTAAAATTGCAATAATTTAATATTCACTCTCTACATTCTGCAGAAGGAAGTTTTAAATACCAAGACATAACAGCACACGTCTACCACTGCTTGAGAACTGTTAGTGTTCTCCTTAACAAGGATTATTATAGACAGCTGGTCTATTGATAGTGAGAAGCATTCAATCAAGACTTAAAGTGTCTTTGGAATACTCAATACTCAATAAAATACACGAGTCCATTTGAGTTTTCAATGAGATTTAATGTTGTTGATTTAACTCTTAACACAACATTTTCCAATGTTGGTAAAATATTCTGAAAAACAAGATACATTCGGTTGCCTTACTGCCGGTACCACCACCCGACAACTGTCGAACAAATTGTGCGTCTTTTATATCCGACTGTTTGCGTGGTACTCTTCTTCCCTTCTGAAATTAATATATCAATATAGATTGGAACCCTCAATAGTGCAAGTTCCAACAGGAATGTGTGCAAAATCACGCGTCCAGAGGTCACCGGCGTACTATGACGCATGCAACGGACTATATGGACATTAGCCTATTATTTATATGAGTTTATACAACAAGTAATGGTCTGCATGTTACCTGATACAGAGTAGGTAATTAGTGAAAGGAGCAATGGTTAATTACTTGTTGCGTTCTCCTCGTCCAGTTTGACGTTAACATATGGTGTCTATTTGCATATCCATTTAGGTAAACACGATATTGAACTTGATGCAAAACAAACATATATTAATAGTATTCTATCCTGAGTAATATATTTTAGGTACTATGTGGCAAAGACCAACATATAAATATGTGATGCTATAAAATGGTGGGCCTTTAACTTTTCATGACACACACAGCAAGGATTGGTGGGCCTTTAAAGGGATCATAACTCCTCATGACACACCCAGCAAGGATAAATAGATCTTAGTTACAGTGCATATCAGGTGAAGAATCTCATTTTGTTACTGACATATAACTCTGAATAAGGCTAAATATATACAGAAGTCCCTTGTATGGTTTTCTTTTGACTTTTGAGCTTTACTTTTGAGATCAAAGTCCTAAAATGTTGCGTTGTTCTATTGTTGTATTGCTAAATATATACAGTAGTCTCATGTATGGCTTTCTCTTGACTTTGGCACTTAACTTTTGAGATCAAAGTCCAATGATGCTGAGTTGTTCTATTGTTGTATTGCTAAATATATACAGTAGTCTCATGTATGGCTTTCTTTTGACTTTGGCACTTAACTTTTGATATCAAAGTCCAATGATGCTGAGTTGTTCTATTGTTGTATTGTTGTAGTGCAGAGGCTTGCTATACCATGTATATAGTCAAATGACAAATAATAACACCAGTTAGAGGTTATATATTTAATAGCATTCTAATGAAGATTAACTCTTCTACTACTAACAATGATGTTACTCCAAGAAATACCTATGGGAGACTGAATGTGCAGGCTGTCTGCATCTATTGTATTACTAAGCATTGAGTACATGTTAATTAGAAATAGCCTAGTACATATCATGTATCTGAATCATGAACCAACACCCTCTTTTTTTAA